>NC_056735.1:573871433-574063933 GCF_019279795.1 Protopterus annectens
CAAGAGCTAGTACCTTTCTGACTGGCTTAACAAGCCAAGATGCCAGATGATGACCTTCTGGGTGATAGTGAGCTAGTACTGTCTTGCTCTAAATAACCTCATCCTAGCTACAGCAGCATGCCACTGAGTGGCATAGCTCTCTGCCTAGTACTACGACCATGCTGGGGAACTCTGAAAGGCTGCACAAGCAGACAGCACGTGCGCATATATGGAGTCCACACACACACACACACCTCGTTTGCATCCACACACACACACACACACACACACACACACACACACCTCGTTTGCATCCACACACACACACACACACACACACACACACACACACACACACACACACACACACACCTGGTTTGCATCCACACACACACACACACACACACACACACACACACCTGGTTTGCATCCACACACACACACACACACACACCTGGTTTGCATCCACACACACACACACACACACACACCTGGTTTGCATCCACACACACACACACACACACACACACACACACACACACACACACACACCTGGTTTGCATCCACACACACACACACACACACACACACACACACCTCGTTTGCATCCACACACACACACACACACACACACCTCGTTTGCATCCACACACACACACACACCTGGTTTGCATCCACACACACACACACACCTGGTTTGCATCCACACACACACACACACCTGGTTTGCATCCACACACACACACACACACACACACCTGGTTTGCATCCACACACACACACACACACACACACACCTGGTTTGCATCCACACACACACACACCTGGTTTGCATCCACACACACACACACACCTGGTTTGCATCCACACACACACACACACACACCTCGTTTGCATCCACACACACACACACACACACACACCTCGTTTGCATCCACACACACACACACCTCATTTGCATCCACACACACACACACCTCGTTTGCATCCACACACACACACACCTCGTTTGCATCCACACACACACACATCTCGTTTGCATCCACACACACACACATCTCGTTTGCATCCACACACACACACATCTCGTTTGCATCCACACACACACACATCTCGTTTGCATCCACACACACACACATCTCGTTTGCATCCACACACACACACATCTCGTTTGCATCCACACACACACACATCTCGTTTGCATCCACACACACACACACATCTCGTTTGCATCCACACACACACACACACATCTCGTTTGCATCCACACACACACACATCTTGTTTGCATCCACACACACACACATCTTGTTCGTTTGCATCCACACACACATCTCGTTTGCATCCACACACACACACATCTCGTTTGCATCCACACACACACACACACACACACCTCGTTTGCATCCACACACACACACACACCTCGTCATATGCTGCCAGACTGAAGAAACTCCAGCTCTATTCAGTCGCATACCGTCTGCTCAGAGGTGACCTGTGCCTGACATACAAGGCCATGTCCAACCCGGAATTAATGGACATGCTCCACCTCAAAAAATCCAAATCTACCAGATCCACTAGAGCAAGCGACTTAAACCTTAGCACGGATATAAATAGGACATGCTGGAGGGATAGATTTGTCACCCAGAGACTCCCTATGTTGTGGAAAAAAATCCCCGTCCATGTGAGACAGAGCACCTTGCTGGCTCTGTTCAAGAGAAATCTTGACCGGTGTATGGGAGATCGTAGGTTTACCACAGGAATCCTCTGTGTCACTGCTGGACAGAGGCACAACAAACTAATGGGCACAGTATTTTTTTTTAACATAAGGGGTGGCGTAAGCCACAAAAACTCTGGGCTAGGCTTATAAATGCCTTAGTGCAGATAGCCGAGTATAAACCTATGAACCTATGAACATGTTTATTTCCAGAGTTAGTCAGGATTAGAGCAAGGACATAGCCATTGCCTATGAACCTATGAACATGTTTATTTCCAGAGTTAGTCAGGATTAGAGCTAGGACATAGCCTTTGCCTGTTAAAGTACTGTTTTAGATTTTTTTTTTTTTTAATTGGGTTAGAACGGGTTCTGAAGTAAGCTCGGCAGGAAGTGAGTTTCATATTTTGCCAACAGAGACAAATAAGAAATAATAGAACTGATGTATCATGACAGGGAAGAGGTTTTGTGTAAATAAGCAAAAGCACATACGATTACCAGAATGGAAATCATTTTTAGGCTGCAAAGAGTGACACAGAAATATGTCACATGCCACGCAGAATATGCATCCACCATGTGCATGTGAACATTTTATGGAAAATTGTCTTGGGGACAGATTAATGACAGACATGTAAGGTGACGGACATCTCTTAAATGTCCAGGATTTTCAGGGACATCCCTGATTTTATCTCAACATTTTGCCCTGTTCCCTCCTAATCCCTCCTAAAAAAGGTGATTTGGTGAAAGGTAATGGATTAAACTTAATAAATAATGACAATAATTAGAGTTATAGGTTGCTTTTCTTTCAGAAATTGATGTCAATTCAAATTCTCTTATTCTGTCAATGAATCAGGTTAGTAGTACTAATATTTTAAGAAGTGTCCTTGATTCTGGAGATAAGATAAGAGCTGTGCTTATAGTTGTGCAGAAAAGGATTATAAGAACATCAGCCTCGGGTAAGTTAAATGACAAGCCTATCGTTTCACAATAAGAGAAAGGAATACCGCAGCAGCTGAGAACAAACAGCAAGCCAACAGAAATGCATGCAAGATCTGATGGCATCAGTGTATTAACTGTGGTCATATTAGCAGAACTGTTTCAGGTATAAGAAGATATGCAGCCAGATGCAACTTCTCTTCCTCACACCTGACAGGTTACGGTTACCAGAGTATGGATAACAAAACACCATCAGTCCTACACCTGCCTTGGGAATTACGCAGAGAGGTGAAATAGGCATTTACATGCTTATGTCATATGTAGAACCTTGAGCAGAAAACTGCTTTTATCTGATCTGGCAGGTTGTAAATATGCTTGACAGTTCTCTGTGACTACCCACATAATGAAAATGTCACTGTAGATGTGATGGTTTAGACGGTAAGCCAACTAACTTGTTTAATACAATAAAAAAAACAAAATCTGATGCTAAAAGTGTATATGGATAAAAGCAAAAAAGAACATATGATCATTCATTAACAATTGTGCATAGATGTATATGGCCAGAAATGTATTACATAATGTCCATTACAAATGTACCAAGCTTGAACTGATTTTACCTGTAACACAGAGTTTTAAATCATCACTTTTTATATAAATGTTTTAACAGTGTTTACTGCTGTAACGCATAGCACGAGTTAGCATGCATCCAACATTGCTACCCAACTAATCTGGAGGTAACAAAAACAAAAGTGCCGGCAAATACATTCAATTTGCATATGACAATTATACATAGTTATGCAGATACTGAGAGATATTCAGAACTTACCCTGCAGTAAGTACAAAATGTTATGCAAACATATGTATTTTGAATATCATTAAAATAAATTAAATAAACTAACACACAGGAAAGGAGGCAATTTCACTTTATGCATTTCTGCTATAATGAATTATACAGCTATTATAGCATGTACTTATAGATAAACTGGACATTACAGTATCATGCGTTTCAGCACAAATGTAGTATATATACAGTTATGGTAGCATAGCCATATGCAGAAAGGGGACATTACTATATCACACAGTTGTGCTTTTAACATAGTATACAGTTATCATAACATGGAGATGTGTTGTAACATTTAAAAAAGACATACAAGTACAAGTCCCTCCAGAAATACATCACTTCAGTAAGTGAGATTTTAGGATGCAAGTGGACAAAGATTATGACCGATTCCAGCCTGTAAGATGTCAGCAGTGGAAAAGCAGTATCCAAGAAAAAGTATTAATGGAGAAAGGCTAGTAACAGAATACCTTGTGAAACTAACTAAAGGAAACAAGCATACATACCAGGGGGCTAAACTGACTTCATAGAGAACTGCTGTTGCATATATGTACACAAACTACACCATTGTGATCTAGACTGTGCAAGAATAGGAGAAAAGAAACGTGCCCCACTTGGTGGTATTACTATTTCCTAATATGCCACAAATATTATGAGTCTGCACTTGTTGACCTCAGATGAAATGCGTAGTAGTTGTAGAAACTATATACTGTGAACAGCCAAAGTTAATATGCAAGCACTGTAAGATATGAAGGCAATTGTCAAAGTCAAGGAACCAGAAGTGGAAGAATGAAAGGAGAATTACATCATGTGTGCCACATTATTTCTTATAATGTATGCTTTATAGTGACAATGTATTATTTACATTTTTTACTACACTGCAACATCCACACACACTCCCTGTTAGCATCCACACACACACACACACTCCCCGTTAGCATCCACACACACACACACACACTCCCCGTTAGCATCCACACACACACACACACACGCTCCCCGTTAGCATCCACACACACACACACGCTCCCCGTTAGCATCCACACACACACACACGCTCCCCGTTAGCATCCACACACACACACACGCTCCCCGTTAGCATCCACACACACACACACGCTCCCCGTTAGCATCCACACACACACGCTCCCCGTTAGCATCCACACACACACGCTCCCCGTTAGCATCCACACACACACGCTCCCCGTTAGCATCCACACACACACACGCTCCCCGTTAGCATCCACACACACACGCTCCCCGTTAGCATCCACACACACACACACGCTCCCCGTTAGCATCCACACACACACACACGCTCCCCGTTAGCATCCACACAAAAAAAAAAAAAAAAAAAAAACACGCACATGCACATTTAGCATTCACAAACACACACACTCTGAACTCAAAGTTAATCTGAAGCAGCGTTACCTGAATGAAGCACGTGGCGAGAACACAACATAAAACTACTTTATGCACTTAAATTAATGAAAAAAAAAGGATTATTAATTCATTAAAATTAGTCTGAATTAAAAATAAAAAAACTTACCTTAGCAACAAGTAATACAGTAGATTACTTCGGTCCTTCAGTAGAATACACTCGGCAGGATACACTTCCAAAGTAAGGGAGTTCCACATAGCGAATACGAGGATTTATTAGGATAATGGTATGGGCTGGACCAAAAAGCTCTGACATCACCATCTGGGTGGTTTAAAGCCTACCTCTAAAGAACAGTGGAGTGGTGACGTCAGTTTGTGGGCGGAATTTCCCCGTAACTACTACAAAAGTGTAGTAGTCCTGACGTCAGGATTTAAGAGACAGTTAGTCGTTTTTGAAAGGCGGGACAATTTGCTTTCAAAACGGAAGCTAAAACAGTACGCAAACGGAGGCTGGCTAGGAGGAAAACAGTAGAGAGATTAAATTTTAAATACATGCAGTATAGTTTTTATTTTGCTGAATGAAGTAACAGGAATGCAAAGTGAGGGCAGGCTGTGCACTACGATTAAATATCCCGTTGTTCTCCTTTAAGAGACTTAAATACTGGTTATATTTAATAGACTCGCCACAAAGACCACAGCCTTCACTGCAACATAAAAAAGCCACTTTGTATGGACAGGTTCTTGACGCACAAACTTTCAACTTCTGTAAAAAGCTCCTCTCATTATCAAAACAATGTAGTTCAACAGTACAACTGGATGGATAGCCATGAGTATACTCCTTAAGTAAGCAGCATAGCCTTCATCAAACAGGAAGGAAAATCCACATACTAAACTTTCCCAGCTGGATGGCTAAGATCTAATATTGGTTACTCAAATCTACTTGTCTAAGATGAGGGGGCTATTTAACTACAAATTCCATTTGCAAAAATATATTCAGTAAACATATTAAATCTCACACACACACACACAAAAGGAGCCCCTACTTGTAAAATAGTCAACCTCAGTAATCACATGACACAGTCTCACTGATTGAAACTTTCTGGAAGTCAAAATATCTGAAAAAAATACATAATAGAGACGAATTCATCCATGCAATTTCCCACCACCTAAAGGACCATCAAGAAATCAACAAACTGCTCAGCAAAAATTAAATTAAGCAATCTATAAACTCTCTAAGATCATACTATATACTGGAGTAAACATATAACTTCCCTCAAATCTAAAGTCATTTGACATTCAGACATTTTAATTTGTGCTGAAGTTATTCAGAGACTGACCATTTACTAAGATGTAATGCTCACCATCGCTTTTGAAAAAAACAAATTCCCACACTGTCAATAGCTCAAAAGTGAAGAAAGGATTACTTTATTATGTATTTATTTAAATTTGGAAAACCTTGTTTTAACTGTTAAATTGATCACACACCCAGAAACACAGAAAAGTTATTGTGATAAGTAAACCACAGACTGCTGCAAGAAATCAGTCACAGCACACTATGCTTACGTCAAAACCAATGAGGCATACCTGTCAATTCCAAAAGAATTAAAGTAGCGTAATAAGAAAGCTATTTGCAAGGTTACATGGCAGTTTATATTGGAAATAAGTGGAGATATTAAAAACGCTCTGTTTCTCATAATTATGCTGAAAAGTCTTCCAAGGTAAATACAGCCTTCTGATTTAGCATGGAACCATACCTCTCAACCTTAGAGCAAGAATTCTGGACAAAGCGAAAAATAATATTGGGACACAGGCCCAAAGATAGTTATGCATCACAGACACCATTGCAACAAGTGTAGCTGCAAACATAATACATCACGTATAATGTTTCTATCCCGTTATTGTCAGTTAAGCATTACATGGCTCATTCAATCCTGCCTTCTTTTACAACAAAGAAAACCATACTTTGAAATGAAAAATTCATTAAAAATAATAAAACACATTGGCTCCACATCATGCAACTTCCTACCTGCAAACAACCACAGAGCTTTCACTGAAACTAGGCCTGCTTACTTCCACATAATGACACCTCTCCCTAATTAAGTCTAATGGTATACAATATACCAGGATCTGGAATACCTGAAAAAAATTAAATTATGGCCGGTAAATTGCAAGTGCATTTTGTTTCGTTAAACTACATTTCAAAGACTGCTTGTTGTATTTTTTCAGTAACATCCCAATATCCACTTCCAGGTCACTTTACGAGACATTGGCAGTGGTAGACTTGGCATCCTACAGATCCCTACAGGACCACACTCATACTGCTAACATTGTCCATTAAATGTAAATATCCACCCACTGTAAGAGGCAAGAAGCTGTGTGTTAAAATCTATTTTTGGCATTTCTAGTACCCAAGTATCAGGTTGTAAAACAAAGAAACATTCTCCACTGTTTGTAAGTCTCTGCCTTTAATAACCATCTACTATTGCAGCACTCCCAACACCCGATTTGCCAGTATTGATGATCCACCAAAGATATGCTTACTGTTGTCCAATCTACCACTGTTTAGAACTCACCAATGACAAGACAATACTGGGTGATTTTTTTTTGGTTTGGTCAAAATAAACTTTATATGCTACAGTCTCACATTAATCAATCCACTACTGACCCATTAACTCTAGGCTGATGCCTGCTGTCTCATTCTTACTCCCTGGGACTGCATTACCTTGGATGACTACTTTTATTTCCTAAGCAAAAGACACAAATTGGAAGATGAGCCAAAAATCCTGACATTCTTCAAAAATCCATACAGCTGAGAGGTATGATTTCATATTCAATACAACACTCAGAAAATCTGCAATTTAATGAAAGTGTACTTTTAATATAAGGTGCATTTTGTGAGCTAACTTGTTTGTACGTTAGCCTCTTTGTGCATGTGTCTCTGTCTCTGTCATGCACACAAACACACACACACACACACATACACTTCTACTTTCACGCACACAAACATTCTGCTTTCATGCATGCACTCACTCACACCATACTTGCCTATAAACACAGGTTAAGTGCGGTCTCTTTAAAAGGCAATGGCAGCAAATCCATAGACGAGTCCCTCTTCGGCAAGAACACCCACATTGAGTCTTTGGCACGAAATAATGGTGTGAACACAGAGACCCATCTTTGGCACAAAAAAAATCAAAACTAGAAGGATGCTTTGGTGCATTTGCACACCGATGTTAGAGTTACAGGTCATGGGCACAAAAAATACAACAAAAAAGTATTGTAGGGCATGCGTACATCGATGTTGGAGTTAGAGGTAGAGGGCCGCATGGCAAAGCTCTGAGGGCTGCATGCGGCCCACCGGCCGCAGGTTGGACAAATCTAATTTAGAGTTTGTCACCAAGGACTGCCTTCAACGCCTGTGATACAAATAACCAAACCCTATACAATCAAAATGTTTAGCAGTACTTTGGAGTTTTTCTTCATATGCCTCCATTAAAATGAACATCTACTCAGTTGGATTTTCCTAGTAATTAAAATGTCAATAAATAAATTTATCTTCCTTGAAGCAAACTCATGGACCCCCTCCCACTAGCCCATCAAGTTTCAGATGTGGAATCTGCCCACATTTTTTAAGCTTACTGCAAGCAAGTTTCTCGAGGTATAATTCCTCAACTCTTTTCATTGACTACTAGCCAATTTCATTATACAAGCATTTTTGAGGGGAGGGGGTGGTCAAGCCCCCACCATATACCCATATAACAGAACACTCATCCACATCCCCTGGCTACCTTAACTTTGACAATGCATTATCACAAAGAAATGCAAACGGACCCAACTGTAAATACGCAATTGTTTCCCTTAATCTGTGATTGTGTGGTCCAGTAGTAAAGACAGTGACACCATACATGAGCACCTGCTGTCAGGACGTACCTACATTCAGAGATTTGTACCACAGTTGTTCTGAGTGGTGAGTGATTACAAATACCTGAAGTATTTGATCTTACTGCTACATGTACAGCCATTTAATGTACATATTTTACATGTACTGTTTAAAAATAAACATTTTAGCTTAAACTTTTATATGAAAGTATGCACCCTGAAGATAGATTGAGCACATCCCATCTGCTTTAAAAAGCATCTCAAGAAGGACTCCGGCGGTATTTTTTGAAGAAACTAAATTCCTCCCATATGCATGTTCCTTCTCTGCTTGAACATTGTGTTTTGTTTCTAATGTCTATAATAATGCATGTCTAACTCTGACATTGTTTTATAAAGGGCAATCTTTTTATGAGGGAGGATGTAGATCAATGTGTACCTTTAAGAAGCTATCCAAGGGCTTGCACAAGTGTATAAATACTGAGCATGTGCAAGTTAGACTGCCCTTTTGTATATATGTAAGGTCTGTCTGTTAACTAGTTTGTTTGTATGTTATGATGCTGCTATCCTGATCTGTTTCTATGTATTAGAGCAACTAAACAAAATACTCCACCTGCTTGTCTGTTAGAGAAATGAACGGTACCCATGTTCAAACTGCTTTCACTTCATAACATGTTACCCCTTCTTCTTTAACTGAGGTTTTTTTTGTAACTATAGATTTAAAAGCTGCTTATCACATTTTTATTCATTCAGACTTCGGACTTTTTTTAAAGGTTTTATGTGCATGGATCACATTAGTTCTCTGCCTTACTCTTTTGACTATCCACTGCTCCAAGAGTGTTCACTAAGTGTTTGTCGCCTGTCGCAGCCCATTGCAGGCTACAGGGTATCCACAATTTTGCATGTTAAGATGCCTTGCTTATCTTTGGAGTGCCTTCTCAAAGTGTCATGAATCCCTCACTTGGGTGAGACATCTTCTACAAAGGCTGCGATTCCAGGAGAACATTCTTTTTGACTCCATCACACAGGATTATCTTCCTGTGGCAACAGGCAAAATTCTGCACCAGGACTCCACACAAGGTGTGGAAAAAATGTGATTTTTCTTTTCCTTAGATGGGAAAATTCTTGTATGATCTTCAAATCTTTCCACTGATATCCATGGTATTTCTGAAGATTCAGAAGTATTTCCCAAGATCATTGTGGTGACTCCATTCTCACCCAGACAACAGTGGTTCTCCCTTGTTTTGGAACAGACTAGGGACAATTATCACAAGCTTCCACACAAACTGGATCATCACACAAAATAAGTTTTTTTATGCATCCTGACCATAAAACAAATTCAGTTTCAACTGACTGCCTGGATGGCAGACTCGTTCCACACACACACACACACACACACACACACACACACACACACACACACACACACACACACACACACACACACACACACCTCGCTTGCATCCACAAACACTCTTAACCAAGGCAAACTATACCCTCCTAGGTGAAGGTATAAATGCGTTCCAAACCCCACCCCAAGCTGGAAGTGGTAAGTACACCTAAGCTTACACTAAAGCCTTGTACAATCACTTGCATAAGTGTACAAACTCAGCTGTAGCAGAAAGAAGCAAAGCCAGAGTTCCAAGTAAATACAAGCTGCCATTTTGGACATCCTGCATCAACAAACTCTACAGTAAATGCAAAACATTACTGTCCAAGAAAACAAAGGTAAGACCCCAACAATGGAAAAGCACCCTCCTCAGCCTCAAAAGGCAAATAAGAGAACTTGTCAAATCCTCCAAGAGCTCCTTTGAGAGAAACCTAGTAAGTACTGACAAGGATATTCATGAGGCCTTTTACAGCTACATACGTAACCTAAAGGGTAGTACACAAGCATGTACAGAACTAGTGGCCAATGGTATCACACACACTGACCTCACAAAGATAGCAAACCTGCTAGTGGATAGATTTGGTGAAAATTTCACTCCCTTATTCCCTCCCAACTTACAACAAACCCTCCCCAACCCCCCCACCCTACATATCTGAAGAGCAAGTCCTCAAAGCCATACCCAAGGCAAAAAAACAGCCTGTATTGGACCAGATGACATCCCAGGCTCTCTTCTAATCGGTTAAAACATGAACCATATTCAGAATTAATTAATATTATAATGATAGTTTTTGTAATTAAAATTAAATGCAACTAACAGTTGTGTTGTCCAAGGCAAAAAAACACAGCCTCTGTGGGACCAGATGGCATCCTAGGCTGTCTTCTAAACAGGCTAAAACATGAACTAGCATCACCAGTAAGTACCCTTTTCAATCATAGTCTAACCACAGGCTTTGTTTCTGCAGAATGGAGAACAGCAGCAATTACCCTCCACAAAGGTGTCCTATCAACAGACACAGGGAATTACAGATCCATAAGCCTGACCCGCCTCATCTCTAAGGACATGGAATGTATCATTATGGACCTCATAAATAAAGACATAGGTGACCTCCAAAGCCTGGATCCTACCCAATTTGGTGTTGTCAATGACAGATCCTGCCTGCTAAATCTGGTAGATTTTTTCAAAGATGTGACCAGAGCCACTGATGAGGGCAAATCTGTATAGACAGCATACCTTGACTTGGCAAAGGCTTTTGACACAATCCCATACTCAGGCATTTCTGATAAACTGAGCAAACTGAATGTAAACATCTTCATTCTAAGATGGGTTGCCAACTGGATCACAAACCAGACACACTATCAAAGTGGGTGACTCCACATCAACCAGCAGACCTGCTACCTGCGGGGTGCCACAGGGATTAGTGCTGGACCCCCTAATATTTGGTATATACTTCTCAGAAGTTCGGTTCAAAGCTAAGAGGTTGTGGCTGACTAGGTTTGCAGATGACTGCAAACTGGATAGAACAATACCCTAAGTACCTACAAAGTGGTAAGGGACCTGGAATCACAAGTTGACTGCAATCTTAACTTTGACCACCATGTGCCTACTGTATGGAAGGCTTTCTAGGTAATAAACTTGATTAGTGTAGGCATTGCCTCTAGAGCAAACGTGGTTATAACCCCTCTATACTCAGCATTAATCCAGCCCATAATTGAATATAATACCCCATTCTGCATGTACCACACAAAGCACCTGCAGCAACTAAAAAGTCCTCAGAGGTTTCTAACTAGGAAGATCAAGGGGCTACAGCACATGCCATACACAGACTGACTAATGTCCTTGTCACTCTACTCTGTATTGTACAGACTTCTTATGAGAGACTTATGCCTGGCTTACAGATCAATCTCAGACCCAAACATGATGAACTTGCTGCTTATCCGTAAATCAGACGGGACTAGGGCTACCCATTCCAGGGACTGAAATATGGCCTATGACTTAAATGGGACATGCTTGAGGGACAGATTTATTTTCCAGTGACTACAGCATCTTTGGAATAGCCTACCTTTTCATGTGAAACAGAGTAAATGTATGACACTGTTCAAGAGGAACCTGGAAGAGTGGATGGGGCACCATAAATTGTTACTGGGAGTAGCACCCATAGCCCTCCTGTACATGGGCAGCCATTACTAAATGAAATCTTGAGCTTTATCCAACATTTTTATGGTATTACATTGTGATGAAATGGTAGGCTTGAAATGACCTCCTGGTCGATAGCCTAGTAATCTCAGATGATCATGTGATCCTATGTTATTGCATTAGACTATTTTCCTGTAACAGAAAGTGATAGAAGCATGAACATGTTGTATGATCATGTGATCCTATGTTATTGCATTAGACTATTTTCCTGTAACAGAAAGTGATAGAAGCATGAACATGTTGTACATTGTATTAACTATTGCTTACTGGTTCTAATTAGCATCAAAAATATACCTTTCAGCTTTAAGGGGCTGGACAGTTACTGTCCATTGGCTTTTAAACATAAAATTTGACTAAAAGTGTTGCCTGAAAGCAGATTGCAAGCAATATAAATCAGATTAATGCAAAAGCAGCATCTGCTCATATAATAATTTTAAAAATAAGATGTACACTTGAAAGTATAAAATGGAATACTAGCACCACTACTCAGGTTGTTTTTACAGTTCCTAATAACTGAATGATTTAACTGCATTCAGTTATTAGAAACTGAATGATTTAACTGCTTTATGCAGTTTTAGCAATATCTTACATTTCTATTCAGTGTTGTGTACAAAAAGCATTCAGTTGGGTGACCAGTTTCACCACTGTATAAGCAATGTACATTATGGCACACATTAGGTAAATGTCCATTTTACTCTCATGTACAAGTATCACTTAACCTGACCAACATGAAGGCCTTGTGACCTGTCTCCTCTTGCATGACATACACCTGAGAATACATTTTTTTTAGTTTTAATTCCCTATTTAATGCTTATCTCTATCTACTTCATCACACACTAAAAGTATTAATCAGATTCCAGATCACTCACCATTGCACATCTATATAGCAAACTCATAAGTAAACATAGTACCTGCTCTGATTTCTCAATAGCAGTGCTATAGATTTTTGAATTGTTTGAAAAACTGGAATATCTATAAAACATTGCATAGTTTCCTGCAACTCTTTTAACAAATGTTTTCTGCAAAGCTTCCAGTAACCTAGGCTTCTTAAAATTTGTGCCAAAATGTTTCTTCTTCACATGGAGCAGTAAATGGTTTTAAGATGTCAGAATAAAAATATGTCTTATTATTTATGTCTTTTTGAATGTACAGTGCATTAGGTCTCACAGATCCCAGACCTGATTAAATTCATCTATGATACAGCAGCCAATCAAAACCTTGTAAAATACCTGTTCCTAGCTCAAACTTAAAGGATGGTTCTAAAGTTAAGTATGGAAGGGGCCTGTTTCACACAAAGCAACAAAAAAATCCTTAATCTTGACCCTTAGGTAGTAAAAAAGTGCTTTACTTTAGATTACTCTTAAAGTTTTTCATTTCAGCTAGCAAGTTGCAATTACTGGCGATATTAGCACTTTTTAGAGCTGTTTTGAATTCAGCTAGGGATGTAGTGGTAGCAATGTTTTCTGGCAGTTCATTCCATATCTTTCCTTTATAGTTTGCAAAGAGGGAATCACTTTTTGAGTACATAGATTTGTATATGGTATTTGTTGATGGAGCATAATGGTCTGTTAGTGGCATAAGGTTGAAGAACTATTTGTAAGGCAGGTGTTTTCTCAGGATCAAAGAGGATTTATGGGACATTTCTATTCTCTTCAACTCCCTGATTTATCATTCTGCTCCTGTCATTCAGCTCCACTCAAAAGTTGCTTTTCGGTCAACTTTTTAACTCGGTGACATATTTAGCCACAGAAAACCTGTAAAAAGAAGAATGTTAATCTTCCCAAGCTGTATTATGCAGATAAAACTGTTTTTAGAGAAACGTTTTTATCTGCATAATAACACTTGAGAAGAGAACTGAACTACACACCTGAAAATGCGTGCGTAGTCATGCACGCAGTCCATGGCGTTTGCAGGGGAAAAGTGAAAAAAATTTAACGCCAGCTAAAGTCCGTGCCTAGTTATGCACGCGGTGCATGGCGTTTTCGTGTAGTAATACCAACAATTAAATTTAAAAAAAAAAAGACAGCGATTTCGAAGGGGTGGAGGGGAACACATTCACTCGGCCCCAGGCATTCAGTCAAGTGCGAAATCTCACACACACACACACACACACAAAAAACAGTTGCATTTAGGCTAGTAGCGATTAGAGAAAATGCTAAAAGGATACATACGGCACCAGTCATACACACACTCTTGATGCATTCACACACACAATCGGACGTTAGGATACAGCAACTAAACTAGCTTTCACATACACACACACAACCCACTCAACAAAGCAGTCGCACTTACACATGCACACAACCCAGCAGCCATCCAACATAGGTCTACACCTGCATTCAGCAACTGAAACACGCGGTGACCCCCCCCCCCAAAAAAAAAAAAAACAAGAAATTAAACATTCCGACTGCATCTAAATTAAGAAACCCGCAACCCGAACGCATCGACACACACACACACACACACACACACACACAACACAGCAGCCATCCAACAGAGCTCTGCACCAGCGTTCAACATGTAAAACATGCGGTGACCAAAATACAAAAAGAAACAAAACATTCTTAATGTATTTACAATAAAAATCGCAGCCCGAACGCATCGACAATAGGAATTCAATAAAATTAAATACTGCATGGAGTTAAATAAATAAAAATAAATAAACTCACCTGAGATACAAGTAAGCAGAGTGCAATATGCAGGGAATCCTGAAGTCCTTCAGTCTAATGTCCTCGACAGTTTACACTTGCGAGAAAGGGAGTTCCACACAGCAGACGAGGAAATTTATTGGGTCAGTCGAGTGGGTTGGACAAGAAGGCTGTGACATCACCTTGTGGGAGGTTCAATGGCTACTACTAAAGACAACCCTACACTAAACTACTCGTAACTAGTACAGAAGTGCAGTAGCTGTGACGTCAGCTTTTAAGAGACAACTACGGTGTTTTCAAAGGCGGGACAGTTAGATTTTCAGGCTTACACTGAAATAGTACGGAAAGGGAGGATGGCTAGGAGTTGAAACGGTCGAGTAAATTATTTTGTAAAGAGGCAGTGGAGATTTATTTGCGCAGGGTTAGGGAACAAATATGCAAGGAGACATCAGGTTGTGCACTTAAAGTTCATATTCCGTTGTTCTCCTTTAAGTTCTATGATTTCTTTTGAAATATCGCCATATTTTCCCGGGACAAAAGTATATCCTAAAGCAAGAAGCTCAACAAGTTTATTGTCAATTTTTACCTCACTAAAATTGTAAATCTTAAAATCACCTTTTTGGTTCATAATAATATCTGGAACCACATTAGGTTTGTCTCTTTGGAGATCTTCCGTAGCATAGTCTACTTGAGAAACACAATCATTAAATTCAGAAAAACTATCTGTAAGAATCATATTTGAACCAGTAAATACTAGTTCCGATTCGTTTTCCTGTTGTATTGGTTGTGGAAATTGCGTTTGCCTAAAAAACCACTTTGTCCATGTGTTCCGTTTACTTGATTGTGTTTATTACCTGTGTTTTTAGCCTTAAGACCCTTTATTCTATCACTGCGTCTTGGTCCTGTTTCTTCAGGACCTAGCATAGTTTCATCCGGTTGGAATTCATCCAACTCAGTAATAGCAGTGTCATTAGATGGTCGTTGACTATGGCTGACAGTAGTAACCTTCAAGTCTGAGTATACAAGTTTAGGATATGCACTGTTGTCAGTGTAAGCCTGCCTGTCTCTCACTAATTTTTTGTTTTTGTTCATTTTTAACTTTGCAAGAAACCCATCAATACTAGACAAAGTGCGGTCATAATCAAACCTATATCTAGCAAAGTTCAAATCTGCTTTAATTTCAGCATCTAATAAGTTAATTTCATTCAATAGTACATTCACATGTTGGTCATAATGTTTTATAATCAATTCCAACAGCTGAATACCTTGTTGTTGAAACAGTTCTTTCAAATCAGCGTAAAAACATGCATCATACAATAAGCCTGAAGGGGAAAAAGTACAACGTAGACCCTTCGGTACTAAATTCTCTTGAATACATTGTTTGAAATAGGAAGATTCAAGTTGTAATTTTTTCAACCTGAGTATTTTATTATCAAACACTTTCAATTTGTTAGACAACAATTCATTGTTAGAGTCTGCGTTAGAGACATTGGGGCTTCCTACCCCATTGAACGAAAATTTAAAGTTATCTGTATTAGCCATCCACTCGTTAAGCACAAACGGGGCGTTTAAGTTGACATTCTGTGCACCCGATAATGCTGCATTGCTAGTTGGATGTGTCCTTAAATTAAGGACACCAGACTCTATGTTAAAACGTTCATCTGTTACAACACTACTAAAAAGCCGCGCTCCTGGATTGTTAACATTAGTTCTAACATTGTTAACACCTGGCGTATTGGTAAAACCAAGACATGGAGTAGAAAAAGTACCTGTATTGGGTAGTAAACCCGCACCGGCTAAGTTCCGTTGCTCTGAATTTTGAGCCGACGCTTGAAAAGGTTGTTGGCTGTTAGTAGGTTGGATCGGTTGAGCTGCTGGAATAGAAAAACCAGAGCTCTCAGACACAGAGTTACCGTCTGTCCCTCCATGGACCAAACTCGAGGTAGAGGCTTCAGTACGATTAGCAAGTCTGTTGAAAGCTTCCAGTGAGTCAAATCTTGCATTGAGTAGGTCCAATCTCCTTGAGAGCGAAACCAGTAGAGATGAAACGTCAAGGGGTGCTTCATTATTCAATGCCACTGCACCTGAATCCGCAAACATACGGGGGCTGCTGGGACTAACAGGAGAATCCGCTGACATACCGACAAGCCAAAACACAAGTTGAAAGAACCAACAAATCCAAAAACAGAAAAAACGGACTCCTTGTACCAGCAGAAAAGACAAATCCAAACGTGTTCTTAACGCGTTTTTTATTTTAAAGTGCAAAAGCGTTTTCGCCACGTACCAACGTAGCTTCTTCAGAGAATTACAAGAACTTTAACTTTGCTACCACTTTTTATATGTAACATTAGAGGAAGTGACATCACTGGAAATGAACAAAATAAAAAAATATATTAAAATACTTAAAAAAGTTTAAAATGAAATGCATAACTCCATAGTTTAACTATTTAGTAAACAATTAGTCAAAATGTATATGTCAAATATTTACAACAGTTAAAAACTCATATGATATTGGTATCTATTAAATACTAAAAAACTTTTTAACTTTCCGACAGCATAAGGTATTTTAATCAGTAACTAGTGCTAGTCGGCTTTAACTTTTTATACAAAGTTAAATAACACAACACTTACATAATGAAATAAATTAGAAAGGATCAGTATTGAACCTTGACAATATCCAAAAATAACCCTAGTAGTTATCAATACAAAAAACTACTATAAATAGTACTAAGAGTACTGTAAGTAGTCACTACACAAATGTCATGCAGAAGATTATCTTAAATAACTCCTCATTTTTAAAACTGAGGAGATATTACAGTGCTCATTGAGACCTGGGTGGCTGAAAGCATCAGTTCTCAATTGCCACTCAAGTTCACATAACTCTAAAAATAGTGGGGTAGGCCCCCCCCGGATATTGCTATTAATCTGGTCAATGGCCATGAATGTGAAAGAATGGCCTGGGTGACAATCAATGTGTTTTGCTAGAGCGTTAGTGTCCTTATTTTTCTTAATGGCATACATATGCTCATAGACACGGTCGCGTAACCTGCGATCGGTCTTTCCAATGTAAAATGAGGCACAACACTCGCAAAAAGCTACATATACTATAGACCTACTTTCACAGTTTAGTGGGCATTTAATCACATACTTTTTATCCCTGATTTTATAAGTTTGACCAGTTTTCATTTTATAACACCAAGTGCAACAGTTACAAGCATACATCCCTAGACGTCTATTAAACCGTGTATTAGAATTGTCTCTTTGAAGGAGTTCTTTTAAATTAGAATTCCTCTTAAATACAAAGTTTGGGAAAAGGCCTAGCTTTTCTGAAAACCCTGGAGTACTCAAGATATATTGCCAATTTTTTTGAATGATTGGAATAGTCGACCCTGAATTGAAATTGTATGTAATAATATAACTTATAGCAAAATCACGTCTAAGTTCAGGACCTGTGTTGACTTCAATAACTTGAGTGTTTTGTGTTTGTGGCATTGGTGAATCAACCAAGTCAAGTGTCACATCATGGTTTATTTGCCAAAGAATAGGCTTGTAGAAACCGTTAGTTCTCTTAGTTGTTACTTCAAAAATTAGATCATCCACTAACTTTTTAGGATAGTCCCTGTTAAGGAACATTTCACGGAGCAAATCACATTCATTAAGGAAGTCCAAATAGTAGCTGCACATCCTTCCTGCTCTCACCAGCTGGCCCTTCACAATAGATTTCTTTTGTCTGAGAGGGTGGAAACTGGAAAAATGCAGGAAGGAGTTGCAGTATGTTGGCTTCCTAAAAATGCTAGACGTGTAAGTATTAAGTCTATCGTCCTTCCTTAATTTCACGTCCAAGTAGTCAATTTCAGTCTCTGAAAATATGGACGTAAATTTCAAAAACTCCGTTGTGTTATTTAAGAAATCAACAAACTGGTTGGCTTCTGTTGCATTACCATCAAATAAAATGAAAACATTGTCAAGGTATCTCGTATAAAATTTTACAAAGCACAGGTATTCACTTGAAGGGAAAAGAAAATTCTTTTCCCAAAATCCCATAAAGAAGTTCGCAACTGATGCTCCACAGGGAGAGCCCATTGCGACTCCCTGTTTTTGCAAGAAAAACTTCTTGTCAAAAAGAAAATAGTTTGATGTAAGAACTATGTCCAAAATCTCAGTTACAAGATCTATTTCTATTTTTGGCACCCCAAAGTCAGCAAGTATTAACCCTATCCATTCCAGTGCTTCCTGGTGTGGAATGGAAGTGTACAAGTCCACGACGTCAATCATGAGAAAATTGTACACAGGGTTAAAAGGCAAGTTGTTGATGTTAGTCAAAAAGTTCCATGAGTCTTTACAGACCCCACATAGGTTTTTAACATATTTTGTTAAAATACTGTCAACCAATTTAGCACAAGGGTACGTCATGGATGAACGACCATCAACGAGAGCCCTCATGGGAGGATTTTTGAGATCTTTGTGGACCTTGGGGATGCCAAACATTACTGGGATTTTTGGCATAGTAATATCTATAAAGTTATAAGTTTCCAGGTCGATTTTCCCTGCCAAAAATAAATCACGGAAAAGACCTCTCATAAAGGTGTGACTTTGGTGGACTTCGTTAAGTGAAGCTGCAGAGTAAGCAGGTGTCATAAGGACCTCAAGCATTTTTTCAGTATACATGGAGTTGTCCATAATGACCAACCCACCTCCCTTATCGGGTTTCATAAGTCTAACTGGAGCGAGACATAATTCATTAAGTAAGTGTAGTTGTTCCTTAGAAGTATTATGTTTTGTTTGAGAGACATTCTGTTTTAAATTAAATGAATGTCTCAAATCAACTTCACAAACTCTTTCAAAAAGTTGTAGAGTAGGATGAAGGGGTGGGTTAAACACACTTGGTATCTTTAAGGTGTCATGAGGTATTGAATTTTCACTGTTGAAAAGAAGCTTCAGGTTAAGTTTCCAGACGAAACATTTAAGTTCTATGATTTCTTTTGAAATTTCGCCATATTTTCCCGGGACAAAAGTATATCCTAAAGCAAGAAGCTCAACAAGTTTATTGTCAATTTTTACCTCACTAAAATTGTAAATCTTAAAATCACCTTTTTGGTTCATAATAATATCTGGAACCACATTAGGTTTGTCTCTTTGGAGATCTTCCGTAGCATAGTCTACTTGAGAAACACAATCATTAAATTCAGAAAAACTATCTGTAAGAATCATATTTGAACCAGTAAATACTAGTTCCGATTCGTTTTCCTGTTGTATTGGTTGTGGAAATTGCGTTTGCCTAAAAAACCACTTTGTCCATGTGTTCCGTTTACTTGATTGTGTTTATTACCTGTGTTTTTAGCCTTAAGACCCTTTATTCTATCACTGCGTCTTGGTCCTGTTTCTTCAGGACCTAGCATAGTTTCATCCGGTTGGAATTCATCCAACTCAGTAATAGCAGTGTCATTAGATGGTCGTTGGCTATGGCTGACAGTAGTAACCTTCAAGTCTGAGTATACAAGTTTAGGATATGCACTGTTGTCAGTGTAAGCCTGCCTGTCTCTCACTAATTTTTTGTTTTTGTTCATTTTTAACTTTGCAAGAAACCCATCAATACTAGACAAAGTGCGGTCATAATCAAACCTATATCTAGCAAAGTTCAAATCTGCTTTAATTTCAGCATCTAATAAGTTAATTTCATTCAATAGTACATTCACATGTTGGTCATAATGTTTTATAATCAATTCCAACAGCTGAATACCTTGTTGTTGAAACAGTTCTTTCAAATCAGCGTAAAAACATGCATCATACAGTAAGCCTGAAGGGGAAAAACTACAACGTAGACCCTTCGGTACTAAATTCTCTTGAATACATTGTTTGAAATAGGAAGATTCAAGTTGTAATTTTTTCAACCTGAGTATTTTATTATCAAACACTTTCAATTTGTTAGACAACAATTCATTGTTAGAGTCTGCGTTAGAGACATTGGGGCTTCCTACCCCATTGAACGAAAATTTAAAGTTATCTGTATTAGCCATCCACTCGTTAAGCACAAACGGGGCGTTTAAGTTGACATTCTGTGCACCCGATAATGCTGCATTGCTAGTTGGATGTGTCCTTAAATTAAGGACACCAGACTCTATGTTAAAACTATCTACTGTGTATGCTTGTCACAGCAATATTTAAAGATCAACCCTAATATGTGGGCTTTCTCCCACTTTTCTGTATGGCATTCTCCAGATGTCTTTCTGTAAGGGGTCGAGAGGTATGTTTGTGGCCCTAACACAGGAACACTGCTGCAAGGCAATATACATTTGTACAGACACACATCCACTCATGAACTGCCCTTGTTGATAGTAGATCCCCACCTGACTAGTTATACATAAGATAGCACAATATATATATAGCGCATGAACCACAGAGCTTATACAGTTTTGCAGTGTCTGCCACTAATATTCAGGTAGGTGACATCTGCAGGTGCTGTAAGGATTGCCACTGTTGGGTTAATAGGCACTTAAAATGGTATAACCATGTCTCACACACACACACTGCTGCAGGGGGACATGCATTCCAACAGTCAAGCAGAGAGAGTTGCCAGTTTTGGAATTACAACACCTATCTTTCTAGTTATGCACAGTATAGGTTGCAGTACATATTGCATGTGCCACAGTGGTATTGTGTTTAACATGTGTAACTCTTCATCTAAGGTGCATGATATCTGTAGGCCATGAATAGGTTGGTGATGGTGGAGTTAACAGGGTGACACATGCAGAGAAAATGGTATAGGCATTGCACACACAAAGGCAAGACAGCCACACTGCTACAGAGGATATGCATACACAGACGCATACAGTCACACAGATGCCAGTATTGAGATTATGACCCCTACCTATCTAGTTGTATTTCAATACATATGGAAAAAGCCTTCAGTAATGGGGGGACACAGGCCCAAAAATAGGGACAGTTTTTACATATTGCTCTTACAAATGTAGATAACTGACAGAGTGACTAGTTACACACACACACACACACACACACACACACACACACACACACACACACACACACACACACACACACACACACACACAGTCTTGAGATTAGAACCCCTACCTATCTAGTTTATTGCACTATAGTTCTACATATTTATCATGTGTGCCACTGAGCTTATATGCCTGCAAAGTGTCCAGTGCTGTATCTAAGGTGGATGACATCAGCAGGCCCTGTGAAGTAGAGCAATGTGGGGTTAACAGGATGGAACAGGCCTCAAAATAATATAACCAACCCACAGAGGATATGATCTACACAGACACATTTGATATTCTTGAGATTAGTGCCCCTACCTATCTAGTTTATTGTACTATAGTGCTACATATTTATTGTGTGTGCCACAGAGCTTATATGCCTATAGAGTTTCCAATGCTGTATCTAAGGTGGGTGACATCAACAGGCCCTGTGAATGAATGCAATGGGGGAGTCAGCAGGGCTAAACAGGCCTCAAAATAGTGTAACCAACCCAGCTACAGAGGATATGCTTCACACAGACAATTAGCAGTCTTGTGAATAGGACCCCTACCTATCTAGTTGCATATACTATAGTGTTACATATTTATCATGTGTGCCACAGAGCTTACTTGTCTGCAGAGTATTCAATGCTGTATCTAAGATGGATGACATCAACAGGACCTGTAAAGTTGGGCAATGGGGAGTTAACAGGGTGGAACAATCCTCAAAGTGGTATAACCAATCCAAACATACAACCACAGGAGATATACTTCACACACTCACACACACACACACACACACACACACACACACACACACACACACACACACACACACACACACACAGTTTATTGTAGCATAGTCTTGAAATTAGAACCCCTACCTATCTAGTTTATTGTACTATAGTCCTATGATTTTTTTGAGTGTGCCACGGAGCTTACATGCCTGCAGAGTGCCCAATGCTGTATCTAAGGTGGATGACATCAACAGGCCCTGTGAATTAATGCAATGAGGGGAGACAGCAGGGCTGAACAGGCCACAAAATGGTATAACAAAACCTCCTACAGGGGATATGCTTCTCATACACGCACACACACACACACACACACACACACACACACACACACACACACACACAGTTGGCACTCTTAGAGCCCCTACCTATCTAGTTGGACGCACGATAGTGCTACATACTTATCATGTGTGCCACAGAAGTTATATGTCTAAAGAGTGTCCAATGCTGTGTCTAAGTTGTATGACATCAGCAAGCTCTGTAAAGTAGGGCAGTGGGGGTTAACAGGGTGGAACAGGCCTCAAAATACATTGGCATTGCACACACAAAGGCAGAAAACACACAAAGCCTCAAAGGAATATACTTACATATGCACCCACACACACCCAGACACACCCACACACACACACACACACACACACACACACACACACACACACACACACACACACACACACACACACACACACACACACACACACACACACACTTAATTAGCATTGTTGGTAACTGAATCACTACCTATCTAACTGTCTACCTTATAGCAGTATGTACTTATTACATGTGCCATGGGAGTTGCACACATTGAGCGTGTCTGGCAGTGCTGTTGGGTTGGATGACATCAGTTGCTACTGACAAGGAGATCACTGTTGTGGAGGACAGTAGTCACAGGGCCAGAATATGGGTGGCCATTGCACAGACATAGGCCTGTTGGGTGTGTGTAGTCTGCTGAACATGTAATGCATACAAAAACACAATCACACACAGTGACTGATGTGAGAGTACAATCACTCCCTACCTATTACACAATGGGCATCAACATACTATTTGCACATGCCACTGGTTCAAATTGGTGTATGTGTGGCTGTTGCAGTACATCACTGTATGCCTTTCAGGGTCTCTTTCTGTCTGTCTCTCTCTCTCTCTCTCTCTCTCTCTCTCTCCCTCTTCCCCTGTCTCTGCCTTTCTATAAATGATGTATTTCTATATGTTACCTATATATCTGTTTGTATATCACAATCAACAGATCCAGATAGATCTTATATGTACCACATACGGATAGATGGGGGTAAACATGTCTGATGGGGGTGGGTATAGACAGTGATGGTGTACATGGATGTCTGTATGCAGATGAGATATATGTACATCCCAGTTCTGTAGTCAGATATGTGTTCAGACATGGGCTAACAGAAGCTAAGTGTAGGAGCATGCCCAGTATGACCATCGATATTAAGAGTGGGACTCCAGTCCAGAACTTCCTGTACTCCAGGATTTATTGTGCTACAGCTGATTAGCTGATGGGCACTGGAAACAGTCCAGAACCTCACTGATAGACTGGCTGAGGGATCTTCTGGCTGTGTGCTATCCTTATTAACTGAGCCATATCTAGTTTGGGTACAGACTGTATTGGACTGAGCAGAGTTTTTGCATAATATGTGGGGTACATTGTGCACAGCACTGTGATGCCCTGGTATGTCAGTGACAGTTTGCTAGAGATTAAAGTGAGGAACCACTGAGAGACATTTGTCTACTGACTCCATACACTGCAGAGAACCCATGCTACTGCACCACATGTTGTAGTCTGCACCTTCTATGTTCGTGAGGCCAGTGGTCCCTCCTTCCCCTTATATGTTGCCCTATGTCCTGCTGTGCTCCAGCCACAGGCTTTGTCCACAGTTGCTGCTCTTATGTAGTTGTAGTTCTGGTGTGACTGGGGTAGAAGTCATAACATCACACACAAGGTTGCAAACTACACACCTCTGAATGTACCTGTTTAGAAGGTTGGCCAGCATTGTGCCCCATACATCTGCTGTGGTTTTCAGACAGTTTGTGTTGCACTGTTCTTCTAAGGCTATATGTTGGCCAAACCTGTCCAACTGTTACAGGAAGACATCTTGACAGGGCCATATATCACAGTCAGACACATGCCCAGACATGGCGAAAGCAGCTTAATATTGGTATTCCAAATGTAGACCGTTGGTAGACTAGTTTTGTATTAGCTTGCATTTTCTTATGGGTATGAAGTTTGCATCTCAACCATCTGTCATTGATGTTTTCACATCAACCTGTATTGTTTAGCCAATAGTTTGCCAGATAAATGCAATGTTATGACAAACAGAACAGATATATGAGGCATACGTGTGGACATTCTGAGAAATCCTGACATTCGTCAGGTATGGATGGTGCCCACTGACTTGTTGTGAGTACTGACACAGTTACATGACAGATTTTGTATCCTGGCACTACACTGACTTGTCACAACTGGCTATTCTAGTAAGCACCATTTAGGTTACTGAGAGCTGTGTACTGTCCATATCTGTGGCCCACTGTCCCTCGGGTCTATATTAGAACACCGAACTTTCAAAATTTCGAGTGTTCTAATATCGAACCCCATTAATCGAAAATTTAAAACATCAAACATACAGAACAGCAAATTTTTTCCTAGGGAAAAACATTTGCTGTTCCAAAACACATACACACAACACAAGCACACCAAACAAACAGCAACCCACATACATACACCTAAACTCTTACACCTAACCCTACACTAAACTATACATACACCGCTAACTATCCACTTACCTTAACCCAAACCCTAACCCTAAGGTCTGTCACTATCGCACAGTCACCTCACCCGCGCCCTAACCCTAACTCACCTACCCCGCCCTAACCCTCACGTCCACACAATCGCACACTTATCTGAAGCTGACCCGCAACTTTCCACCACAGTGCTGAAAATACTGAAGCAACAGAAACAGACAACCAAATTCTTTCCCTAGGAAAAAATTTGGTTTTCTGTTTCTTCTATATTTTCAGGGTCGATATTAGAACACTCGAAATTTTGAAAGTTTGGTGTTCTAATATAGACCCTGTCCCTCCATTGTCCAGCTTTCCTGAAGTAACAAATGTTGACATCTGGGCAACCTGTACAGCTCCTACCATAGCTGTAGCTGACATGCAAATTAATAGGCAGAGCTAGTTTCGAACCATGGACCCTGTCACCCACAGTACTGTACTTAGACCAGTGAACCACAACAGCCTGTGCTGTGTACTTCCTGACACTATTAACCACACACATATCCAGCACATTAACCCCTGCATATTGTGGAAATGGAACATCTTAGGAAGTTGATTGGAACAGCACTGGGAATGTATATTCTGCTGTATTACCTTAGAAACGTAAGTGTTACTGCAGTTCTATGAGAACACAGGTGTGTCAGGGGTAGGGGACCATACCTCTGAACTGTGCAGATTTTTGTCAAATGTCCAGATGTTTTCCTCACATTTTGGGTCCATTTTTTCTAAAATTTTGCTTGTCTGGAAAATTACTGTCAAATCATTAAAGACTGAAGTAAAAAGTAAGGACAGACATTTGAGTTTCAGACTTCTTACCCTTCAGAGAATTCATGCTACTGTAACACCTGTTATTCTATCAACTTTCTATGCTTATAAGAGCAGTATTTAACAACTGTCCCTGTTTTCAGGCCTCTTGATCCACCTTTATTTATAGCTTTATACAGATTTCTTGCTGCAAGAGGTTTAGCGGTATGTATGGGACTCCAACATTGACATCCATGCATCTGTCCTATGACACCGCTGTTTGTAAGTCCCTCACATAGTGCAGTGAATATTGCTGGCTTGGGGTTTTCTACATATTGTGGGGCAGACAGTATTTGGCAGAGAGTTCCTGTTGTCCCAGATAGCTGTCCATTGTCTGTTGCTATCCCAGTAGCCCTCTCCTTTGCTTGCATACATACAGTAATACCATACATATGCTACCACAGTCTACTATCCCATTCATTTGTTGTTAAGAAGTGTGACTTGCCTTGTGCCAGCAGCAGTTTAGAGGACAGTGCTTCAGGGCTGACTCTGTCAGATGCATACAGTACACAGCCTATACATGGTAAGGTATAGGTAGTGTGATTTGATTTACTGTGCTTTGTGAGTTGGAGTGAGGTGTCAGTCCCTCCATCCCTAGGTTGTCAGTGTATGTGCTATGTGTTGCCTCTTTGCCAAGGCCAGGGTGTACTAGGCATACCTACATCTGCCTACAGGGAAAGACTCAGGGGGTTCCTCCTCCGAGTCCCCCTCTGCTTGTGGGGACCTTGGCAATGGTGGGCACCTGTGTCTCCCTTTTCTGTGATGTTCCTGCCACAACCGTTCCCACAGGACCATATTGTGTACCATGGCAGATACTATGAACATGTGTGCACATGTGGCTGGACAGTACTACAGGGCTCCACATGATATGTTATGGCAGCGGAAGTGTGACTTGAGCAGCCCAAACACATGCTCTACGATGTTCCTAGTTTGTGCAAGTGCTTCATAATGGCATTCTTCAGTTGGTGTGTGTGCATTTCTGATGGGTGTCATCATCCACAGTTCCAGTGCATAACTAGCATCTCCCACTAGCTGGCCATATGAGATGACCGCCCTGCCAAATGCCTGATATAGCTGTGATGCGTGTGAGATGTGGGAGTCGTTATAACTGCCAGGACTGTCAGCAAACACATTAATGATCATGCCCTGGGCATTGCACATGACCTGGCAGTTGATGGAGTGATATCCCTTGCAGTTGATGCAGACTTTACCCTCCTCACTGGGTAGTGCTTTGATGTGCACATGAGTGCAGTCTATGGCACCCAGTACCTCTGGGTAGTGTGCTGCATGGTGGAAGAGATGCATATTGCTGGTCCTCTCCTCAGGGCTATTGGGGAAATAAATGTACTCACTGGAATGTGTTAGCATGACATCCAGGAACTGGTGGATTACCCTAGATGCGGATACCTGTGAGTTTCCCATGATGTCCCCATTAGGTCTTTGGAAAGTACCTGTAGTTAGTGTTCTTAAGGCTACACATACCTTTGTTTGCATTGGGATGGGTTCCCCTCTGTTGGCTCTGGGTCTGAGGTGAGGGCGGCAGAGCTCAGTGAGTTCCTGTAGTATGTCCCTGTTCACCCTGTAGCTCTCTACTATCTCCAGCTCATGTAGCCCCTGAAAGGTTACCCTGGGCCTGAACACTCTTTTCCTCCATAGTTTGGGCCTATTGTCAGCATCATCATCACTGATCTCAGCCTGTAGTGCATACAGATGTCTCAGAGCAGCAGCAACCCCTATCATTTTGTCAGTTAAAATTACCATGTGTGTACTCCAATGGTGCAGAGTATGTGGGAAAAATCAGAATGAAGAGTGTATGCATACTTTATACTGGTGTGCTGCAGATGCAGCCTGTGTGATTGTCTGACTATGATACATTCCATCTGCCAGGCATATTACTGAGAGGTTTGAATGGGGCAGTGTAAGTGGAACAAGGCTTATCAGTCATTTATGCTTGATTGACCTTCCCAGGCTCCCCGCCCCCTTTTTTTTCCATTTCTTCCACTGCTAAGCCCCACGGTGTTCCATGCAAACCTGCAGAGTTAGTATAAACATTGCTGAGCAGAAAGGGCCCTCCCCTGTACACGGTCATGATTAGCTTTTCTTTAACCCACTAAAATATGCGCCGTGAGGCTAAGCACAGCTTAGCAGCCTCAACACCCCCCCCCTCACACACACACACACTGCTTAGCTGTGCTTAGCTGAGGGCAAACAGGCACCAGGAAGTTCCAATCCACTTTAACATATGGTGACACACCCCCTTTAAATGTTAGATATCTGTTCTGCCTACACCAACATGATTCGATCCCTACCACGGTTAGTACCTACAGAACACAGTAGCCCTTTTTGCTATTCAATAAATCTGGCTCATTTACATACACCTAATTGTGTATACCCTCGATACAACACTACACTAAGCCCTATCTCTTTAGCTACCACTATAACCTGCCATTGTATGACTGTATGCTGAGCACTATAATTCAATTAATTTGCCTCCGTTAAATTTCATAATTTACACATTTTTTTTGTTAATAGCATGTTTTCACACCATTGCATGCTGCTTAAATGTGGCATATGTATTAAAAAAACAAAAAAAATTAATTTTGATATGTTGCATCACTTTTTAGTCTCAATGGCCATATATTTGGCCATTTGCATGCCTACTGTCATTTATACATGCTTTTCTTTGGGGCTGTTATAGCACCTGTCTTATTTTTTAATTCCAGTACATGGTTACTAACCGCATACATTTTTCCTGCAGACATGGCACCTACACGGATGCCTTTCTGTTTGGTGGATCACAAAATCCCCTCATTTGTATGATTTTCACCAGCAGATGAGGTGATTTTCATTCTGCAATCACTTCCATTTTCTCACCATGTCTGCACACTTGTGCATACCCCAATCTCTGTTTCCTGGATCTCTTGCTGACCATATTTCGCGTTTGGAATGCAACACTATTCACTCCGTGTAGAGTTTATTGAATTACCCCCATGGTGTTAATGTCTAAAACAGTGGTATATATGAATGTATGTATGTATCTATTTATATGCATGCAGTGCACATACACACACACACACACACACACACACACACACACACACACACACACACACACACACAAATGTGTCTGTGTGTGTATGCTTGCATATAGATATATATATATATATATATATATATATATATATATAGAGAGAGAGAGAGAGAGGGAGAGAGATACTGATATAGATATATAGATATAGATATAGATATAGATATAGATGTATACACAAACAAAGATGTGCTATATCCTAAAACACCCAAGGACAAAAGCAAAATGATTGACCACAAAAGGTCAGGAATACCATATTTGACATACTACTATGCATGCACAGTGAAACAGCCTCAGTGCATACAAAATCTGTATTTAAATAACAATCACAAACATTCCCCCTGCTAATAATATATACTAACTCTGAAAATGCACAAACACAGGATAAAGGCAAAGTTCCCAACCTTGGGTATTGTGAGATCTCACACACATGTATAATCTGCTTACTTAACAAGATGTATATAGGCGGAAAACCATGTCGTTAAAAAAAAAAAACGTAACAACAAATTTAGTCCTGCCTCACAACTGACAAACTGTTTTGAACCAACTTTTCATTTTTCCACATTACACAATTGCACTGGATGCGTGCAACAAAGTGCTCAGCCATGCACAGCTGTAAATCGGATATATTAGATCAGTGATTGTTAGTGACCAAAATGTACAGTGCGCTGTGCAGTGCAGCCACATCATGATAACAGTATTTGCAGAGATATTAGGTAGGTGACTAGGTCTGTTATACTGCTGATAACTAATGTAAGCCAGCCATCCGAGGTAAGGTTGGCAGAAAGGACCAGGATGCTTACTAAGGAGCAATGTTACTTCTCCCAAATAACTATATGCAAATGATACATCTTGCACTATAGTAAAAGGGAAATACCACATAGTCTATCCCCTCCTGAAATTTACCAGGTTTGTCAGACAATTCAAATATGTTTTACTTCCTGAGATGAGTAGATGCAGGGATGTAGCTGTGAGTATCTAAAGACAGAATTTCATTGTCATACTGTTCAGTTTGTATAAAGTGAAGCATCTTGCCAGATGCCATCTGTGGCTTCCACAGCTTACCATTGAGGTGGCTTTATCACTAATCAATTATATTCTGTCTTCATGTGTAGCATAAGGCTACATAATAGGCTGGTTTGCACTGCATTTCTAATACTGCAGTGGGAAGCCATTTTCTCTTCCTATAAAGCATGTACATTTTCAACATGTCAGTGCCGCACATCTAGACAATCAGACAAATGAGAAGCTCTTAAATTGGCAATGGCCTTTCAGATGGCTTAACATCACACAAGAGAGGCACCTTCCATATTATGAGGCATGTAGCAGTCGCATACATTAGTGCTAGGCCTGAGCACCAAACACCTCTCCAGCTGATTGACCTGTAGTAGAAATGACCCCTTTCCATATTGAATGTCAGAAATGATATGCTTGCAACAAACAGTAATGCATTTTAACACAGCTGTATAACCTTTCTAAGTATAAAACTGACATCAGCACCATCCTTATATCTCTGTATGATGATGTGATCCCCACTTCTACACAGTCTAACTGCATCTGGACACATAACTGTATACCAATACCTTTGGACAACCTAGATTGCAGCCCACATATACACACATATGTAATGCATTACATGTGACTGGCATGCATGTTATGAAAGATTTTGAATATTACCCATAGAATGACCTGCTGCATATCACATGGGGTGTACTCCATAGCCATGACAAGCTGTGTACCAGATGTCTTATCTGGAATGTTCCCTGATGAAGTGGGATCCCATTTGATATGACAGTCTGCTGTTACCTTGGCAATGTCACATTAGATCGTGCCTTTCACCACCTGATTGCCTCCTCTGTGAGCTCTGCACATGGTAGACTTCATGGTATTCTGCAGTCCTGTACTTGTGACAGTTGCTGCATTGTCTCAGCAGTACATCTGTTTCTAATCACCATCTCCTCCATCATATCTGGCACTGTTTGTGTAACATGTGCAGCATGTAGTCTGGAATAGTGGCTGGGCAGGACTTCTTCCAAAATTACCTTAGTACTGGTTTTCTAAAAGAAAATGACATGCTAATGGCAAGGTATTGTCTGTTTCTTTGCATATAATTATATCTTTGTATCTGCCTATGTTGCACAGTAATAGGGGTAGTCTTCTAGTAGGAACAGATAAATATAGCTGTAAAAGTATGCTTAAAGTAGAATTCAGTCGGAGACATAGCACTTCCTCAATAAACTACATTCAGGATCTTGTTTTTCTTGGCTGAATGCTCTGTTCAATGGCTGCACTTCTCTCTTATGCAGTGCTACCCACCATTCTGTCAGTGAGGATATGACCACTTCCAGCTAGGTTCTTAGTGCATGTACTGCAGTAGATCTGACATTAATCTAGCATGTACATACCCATAAAGGTACTATACTCACTGTACATTGACCTAGGGTCCATGTGTCTGTGCGTAATGACAGTTGTAAGACAGCACAGCAAATTGGCGGAACTTGTAACTGTAGACAGAAGTTGGATTAATAGCAAAACTGGACTGATGTGATCAGCATCACTGCATTCTTTGTCACTGTGGAAACCTATTTATTTTACATATTTTCTTATGAGCACAACATAAGTTAGCTTTCTACCACAACAGTTTCATTCATTGAATAAATCACACATCTGATGAGTATAGCAATATAAGGCATCCATTAGCAAAGCATGAGCAGAATTACAGCTGACATTGTAATACTTCTCAACATTTGCAATAAGCTACCCAAAGCCCATATTTAGATATGAACCCACCAATGAACTATGCATCATGAACCCTGTATCTTCCAAAAAGCTCAGTGAATATGCTGCTACCACCAGGACAAATCAAAAGCAACACAGACTATACAACATGCATGACAGTACACCACTATCATCAGAATACTGCATATACAGATAAAAGGCATTAGAACCCTGCCTTCTCATCTTTAATGAGATTACAGACTCATTCAAAAGTTATACCTGTAGGTACCCACTCTGAATAAAATAAAATAAATGAATAAAAAAAAATAAAGAAATAAATTCACTGAATCATCTACAACTTCATTTGTCCCTCTCACCAACTCCAGATATTACTGATGCCAGCATTTCAAAAATCAACATTACAAAAGGAAACTATGATCAAAAAAGGAAAAGATTGCAAAACAGATAGTTTCCTCTCATGATCTGTTCACCAAAATGTCACCAAACATTCAAAAGTAATTTGCCCGAATTGAGGTAGTGTTATGAAAAGAGTGTTTAAAAGGTAAGGGGAAGGATTAAGGGCAGGGCTAGTGATCAGATTAGCAGGCATTGGTAAGGTGGTACATTTACTAATATCATTAGTAATGGCATTTACTTGTGTCTGCAAACTCTAACCCTAACATTGCCCCTTGCTTCTAACTCTTCACCTTACCTTTCAAAAACTCTTTGTGCATCACTACCTCTAATCAAGATAGCCAAAAGATACTTACAAACTCACCAACACACACATACACTACACAAAATCTGTACCCCTAATTAACCCTAACCCACCTAAACTTGCACAAACACTCACATCACCTAATGGCAAAACCTTCAGAATATTTGAAAGTTTTGGAATTAGCTTTTCAAACCCACACTTACCTTACAAACATGCATTCAATGTCCATTTAATCTGAAAGCTTAAATGTTTGGTGAATGGATCAATCAATGGCATTTCAAAGATAAATAGCTGATTTGATGGAGTGAATTATGTATGTGTGTGTGTGTGTGTGTGTGTGTGTGTGTGTGTGTGTGTGTGTGTGCTGATATAACTAGATTGATAAATATCTTATACACACACACACACACACACACACACATATATATATATATATATATAAATACACATACATTATAGCCTCATGAAAGGGACATCTGTGTGTTGAACAATGGAATCTTCTATGTCCAAAATATAGGGTAGTATGGTGGTATGCCTTACTGACTTAGAGGATGAGACACCTTGTGATTTGGCTGTATCATTTGTGCCTGATGTTGTTCTTGTAGGTGTCATATGCAGTTTCTGAGGATACATAATGTGAGTGCAGTGTCTGGGAGGCTTTTGCTGTTTAGGGAGATTACATTTAATAGTATTTGCATATGAGGATCTATGTGTTTTGTCCATACTATGTGTGGCAGGTCTAGACTGTATGTTACTGACAACATTTCTGTAGTTTTCGTGCAGTGAAAGCCTTGCCTTCAGTGACATTAAGTACATCTGTCACATTCCTTATCAGCTTGCTTTAGAATTAGGTAATTGTCTACATTGTCTCAGGATGTCCAAATCCATCAACCTGGCTGCAGAACTAGCAGAATAGTAATATTCAGAGTTACAAATCCTCTTTATGTGTTTTACAAGTGACAGTAGTTCCAGACATGTTTACAGCTGGCTAGCTAGGATGCTGTAAGAGTATAGACTGCAAGAGATTATCAAAGACTAAACTCATAGAATGGTGCTCCTCAATGCACAAACTAGCTGTTCTATGCTCAGCTCAGTATAGGAAAGATTTCAGAGGATGTCTTCTAGTGAAAGCTTCAATTCAAGGTCAAAGCCCTTTGCATGGTGAGCAGCATTGCACACACCCACCAACTTTAAGCAGGCATAGAAACAGACACAACAATCAAAATAGCACTCTGACCAATCAACAAATGACATTTAAAGCAGACTACAGAGACTCCCAGCTCATCAGTGTCTACACTCCATTGCCTCTAGAGCGCAGGCCTGTACTTTCATAGTATAAAATCAACTCTGTTTTGGCAAAAAGTACAGTTTATAGTAACCAACAAGAACAATTAATAAATCACTGCCTAAGGAATGGTCACAAAGTGCAGAAAACAGCAACACAATTACAATAAATTTCATGGGCAAATTGGAAAATTAAAATGATTTAAAATGCAGAAATATACTTTATCCTGTTTTCAGCAAACTAAAAAAAAATTCACACCAAAAGTCATATCCTGCTGACCTAAAGAATTCTTACCAAAATGAAGCTGCACTAGAAACAGAGCTAGTCTCCACTGACTGACCTTTTATCCCTATTACCAATCATTCCACAAACAATGCAAAAGTACTGACAAGGGAACTATAGTTCTTGTAGGAGTAACAGTTTACTTTTATATCCAGGCTGTATAATGTCAAATCTTTGCTACTAAATAACTAAAAGAAGTGGCGAAACCACTAATATTACCTCTACAGAAATGAAACATTATCCAGGTTGCAGTAATTAGGACAAATTTAGTTAACCCGAGGAACTTAACAGAAATGGCAGCAATAAGACATGAGGCTGTCCATCTTCATTCTCAGGAAACCTCTTTCAGAAAAAATCCAATGCACATAGGGAAGTTAATCAGCCAAATGATGGATGAAGTCAAGCAAAGAACAAGTAGAATAAGGCACTGTTAAATGTTCCACAATCATTATTTCTCAAGTAGACTATATACATAACATTTTACAGTCACCTAGCACCCCTTCCCACTTAGCTGACACTTTCACTCCTCCAGTGGGACAGTGTCTGTTTGCCCCCCCCCCCCCTATTTGTCCTGTTATAACAGCAAAGGCAACTGAACATTCCTAGACCAAATATCTGGTGACTCACTACCTGTCTCTGATGGTACTCTCACCAACATTTTTTAAATTATACTAAGATCATCTAGGCTACGTCTTACCCCAAATCTGTAGTCTATTCCATAGTAGCAACACAATGCCACATGTATGTAAACAAACAATAATCAGTCTCCCTTTCAAAATTTCCCAGATGTCCTTTAACACCTATTTCAAGCCCACTTCCATTCTTCAACCATCACAAAGCTTTCTGAAAGTTAGTTTACATTTAACTGTCAACTTCTATTCAAAAAAATATAATACCCTTCCCCACTATGATGAGTTCGGGATGGGTAGAGGTACAGTTGCAGCAATGTATATCTTATAAGATGATGTTCTGAATGTTGAGAAAGGTAATTTAAATGGTGCAGTCTTCATTGATCTACCAAAGTTGTTGATCTGGTAATCGTAACTTAATGCCTCAAGCTGTCCCTATTTTAGAAATAAGCCCCAAAAAAACAAAGAATGGTTCATAGATTTTCTCTATAACAGAATCCTTATATAGAGTTAGGTACAAGTAAATCAACCAATGTTCCTTCTTATGAGGCTTCTTGTAGTAATAAAAGTTCTTATGTGCCAAGCTATCTTTTCTGTTTGATTTTTTTTCCAGAATTACGCATTGCAGCCTTTTGGCATGAATTTATCTAGAAGAACATTTACATCTCTCAGCTGACTTCATTATTACAGTTTTTTCCTTACAATTATCATTTTATTTGATATGAACATGCCATAAAGCTGCATCCCCAGCTCTATGGTTTTGCTTAGTGATTACACAATTTTGTGAAGTGAATGAACTACTAAGATTGATTCTTTGTCTGACTCGATGATTGAACTAGGGGATGATACTGTGTTGTGAAATTTTTTAAAACTTCTTTCTGACTCTTTATACATGTTGTGTATACTCTCTTGTTAACATTGCAAATGTTGAATAATTATTTGTATATTACAAAATATCACAGAAACATATGGTCATAAGTTAAATCATTAGTTGTAACAATTAGTCAAAGGCAACATTCCACAGTCCAAGCTGACATATTGCTTTTGTATGTACTGACTCTTTGCTTGTCTTGTGTTCAAATGTTTTGTATGCACCGTCACAGTAGCATGAAAATGCTCCAAATGGATCAGTGCTTTATCCAGGAAACCAATTTAAATATATTAATTCATTATAAGGAGGAACTGTAACAATGCCTTCAGTTAAGAGATGTAATGTGTTATTATGTAGCAATCAATTTGTGCAGCTTAAGAATTCAGAAGACTGTGTATTGATCTTCTGTTGCAGTGTTTTAGAACTTGAGAAAACTGAAAATTAACTCTCTGATATCATTAATATATAGTTGCTGTATGGCACCTTCCTGCTTGCATGTTTTCTATTGCTTGTATTACCATGCAGAGAAGCATCTTGCAGTACTTAACTAAATAATTGAATACCTGTTCATATTCTTTGAATGAATGGATATGCATCTGTGACAATGTGAGGTAGTGCTAGCTATGCCAGCGGGAGTAGGCCAGTGCATGTAAAACATATGCCATCATAGCTAGCTGAAGTTTCGTAAAAAATGATATGTCATTTGTATATCTAACTGATTTGTACAGGTGCTTGTGTTGAAAATGTATTTGTAAAGCTGCTTGTGTTAAAAATGTATCAACAATAGATCCTACTGGACAGAAAAGAAATACACCTGCATGTCAGACTGCAATGTAACTGTTGAAATTAATATATTGTAACAGAGGATACTGAAAGAGAAGAGACTAATCTTAGTCCAGCTAACTTTGAAAAATAGTCTGAAATTAAATTACCTGGTTTAGGCCATAAAGATTGTATGTTACAGTTCTGATTGCAGTCAGAGACAAAATGTGTGTGAAAACTAGGACTAGGAATCCTACTGTGTTGTCCTTAGGGGTGAACTAATTGCTACCTGAGAAGTGTGGAGGTTTTTGAAATGGTCTTATAGCTTCCAGATGCTATAACACATCTTAACAAAGCTCTATGTGTATGTATGGTAATGTTGAGAAGTATTACAATGTCAGCTGTAATTCTGCTCATGCTTTGCTAATGGATACCTTATATTGCTATACTCATCAGATGAGAGATACACTCAATGAATGCAACTGTTGTGGTAGAAAGCTAACTTATGTTGTGCTTATAAAAAAACATATAAAAGAAATAGGTTTCCACAGTGACAAAGAATGCAATGGTGCTGATCACATCAGTCCAGTTTTCCTATTAATCCACTTTTCTTCTGATCAGTAAATGCTGTGCATTGTGCAGGGCTGCCTGTGAAGAAAAAGTATGTGGAAGGCAGGAATAAACATGTCAGATGTCTGTTGGAATGACAAACTGTGGACCTCCTTGCTTTTATGTCTTGTCTTGTGAAGTAGCAGGCACATGTTGGTGAGAAACACCTTCCTTCTCTTCAGGTGTGCCATTGTTCCTCTTTAGGACAAATTCTGTCAGACTGGTAAGCCATGCCTAAGCATACTGTGGAAGAAGATTATTTTATTCTCTGCTGGAGTTTCTTTAGTTGCTTTCATCATCTTTGAGGATGTAGTATTAGGTGTTTTCCTGCATAGTCTTCTTTCACCGATTAATGTGTTGATTTTGATCACTATATGAATTTATTAAAACACTCCCTGTGTTTTGTGTTAGGTTCATAGATATTTGCTAGGCATGCAGTCCAGAAAACAATTGAGGAGTCTAGCCCAGTTTGTCCAAAGTACTATCCAGTTAAGTGACTTGCTCAACATCTCAAAATGAGCAATGAAGACTGAGAAAATCAAAGCCTGTATCACATGAAGCAGTTTGTAAACAGATCATAGCTATAATCTGCTGTGCTGACTAACAGATTTTTGATTGATTTCTTCTGATAAATGTTGCCTTTGACTAATTGTTACAACCAATTGTGTTGTGACCATAAGACATGCACACACACACTCTCTCACACACACACACACACATATGTGCGCGCATGTGTGTGTGTGTGTGTGTGTGTGTGTGTGTGTGTGTGTGTGTGTGTGTGTGTGTGTGCATAAGATTATTTTGAAGGTAGTTATTCACTGATTTTTTTTAACTGTGACAGGCAGTATATTCCATGATACTGAAAGCCTTTACACAATGTATCTGTGACTTGTTTTCTCTTTTAGTGACATTCAGTTTCATATCAGGTCCACTGATTTTTGGATTAATTCCTTCAGTGATATCTTCTAGTCAAATATTTTTTTTAAATATAAAAAATGAGATAATGCCTTGTAGACTAAGCAGAGATCATGTAAGGAATAGAATATAATGACAATTCCTGAAGTAATAATGAAAAGTTTGTTTTCTCAATCCTTATGATTTTCCTTGTAAGAAATTGTTGTATCTTACTTAATTTGTTTCTGTTGTCCAGTCCAAATGCTATAAAATGCAGCATTGTAATTAGCAAAGTGTCATATTCATGAGATGGTACAGTAATCACACTGGAGTGAATAAACATGAATTTTTGAATGGGATGGAATGCAAAATATCCTTTTCTAATTTTGATAGGTGTGCATTGCCCAAAATTTAAATTTTCTACTACTACTCTGCTATAATTTTTTATGATTTATCCATATGCAAGATCTCATGATGCTACATCAAATGACACTACAATTGTGGCTATTATTATTGCATCTCATATGTGCATTTTGTCAGTTGGCCAAAGTGGTGCAGCGGCTAACATTGCTGCCGCACAGCAAGAGGTTCTCCGGTTCAATTCTTGGCTGGGGTGCCTTCTGTGTGGAGTCTGCATGCCCATCACGTGGGTTTGCTCTGGTTTCCTCCCACATCCCAAAGACATGCTGTAGCTGGATTAGATGTTCTAAATTGGCCCTATGTGTGTGCCTTCTGTGGAAGGTTGGGTGCCAGGCTGGCAACTTGACACCGTAAAACTCCACTGTCAATCATGAGTAGACAGGTGATTCTCTGTGGCAACCCCTAACCAGGAAAAGCCAAAAGAAGATATGTGTATTTTGTCGACATCCTGCAGAACATACCTCTCAACCTCTTAGAGCAAGAAATCTGGATAAAACCATAAATAATGCGGGGACAAAAAACTAAACATTTGGACAATTTTTATTGCTTTTACAAACCTAGATGGTTAATAGAATAATAGGATTTGCATTTGCATGAATTTTCTGAAGGGTATGAATTCTGAAAATCAAATGTATGCCATTATTTTCTGAGTTCCGTCCTCAATGATTTGCCAATAATTTGCCAGAAAACCAAAACTTTATGAGGAACAGACTAAAAATATGAGGCAAAAATCTGGACATTCTGCAAAAATCTGTACAGCTGAACAGCATGCTGGGAAACTTTGATACATTTTATTAAAACATTTATGACAATTATTTAGCAGTAATCTGTAGATTGGTTATACAGTGCCCACTTTGTGTTTTTACATCTGAGAAAAATAATCCAAAAAAAATGGCTGCAGGACAGAACCTTATGAAATATAATTGTTAATCCTCATTCAGGTCGATAACCTCTGCACCTTCTCTGAGCTGTGTCCTGTTGCTTATTTAGTACTTAGTATAGATTGACATCTGATGCTGTTAATTTGTCATTTTCACAACTTATTTTAATGACCCATATTCAGACCAAGAATCGAAATGTACTTTTTTGAGGTTTGTTGTCTGTGATCAACTTAGAGTAGAAACAGCAGCAGCAGCTCTGAAATTATACTGTATCTTAAAGTATACCGATGTAGATACTATGCAAGTATAACCCTTACAGAGTACAGGTTGTATTAAACTTACAAATAATAAAAGATTGATGGGACAAAGTAATGTGATCCCAACTGCTGTGAACTATTACAGTTACATACAAGTTGCTTTAGTATTTTTTTCTCACAAAGCACAGCTGTATAAGGTACTTACTATAACTGTGGATCTTCAAAACAATGTCCCTGTAACAGTAGAGACAAAAATTTGGTTTCAACTACCTTCTGTGTTCCATTGTGCAATCTTGTTTTTCTCAGGTGTCTTTAGTCTCTGCCAGAATTAGTGCAGGACTTGCCCTTTAAAGGTCCTGACATAGCTTGCATTACAGTTCATTCTGTATTCCATGTTGCTCTCTGCTGTCTTCAGTTCTTTGAACCTGTATGTTCTACAAAGAGATGAGGTTGTGACAAGCAAGGTATAACACTAACCTGTAATCATAACATGTGGTGAAAAACTGCCAGAAAATATTAAATGTTCTTGCTAAACAAGTATATTGCAAATTCAGTAATAAACGTACATCCTTAGGTTATGTACTAGGCTATCTGCCCTTGTGGGCCATTTTCCCTTCTAAAGGTGAGACTCAGACCTTGCACATTTTGCCCATGAGGTAAACACCTTAAACATTATATCAACCTCCCAACAAAAGATTGACAAATTTCAGGATAAGAAATATATGCAAAACTCTCATGCATATCTCTCAACTGTCCATATTTTCTCAGAATGTCCAGATTTTTGCCTCATATTTTTGGTCTGTTCCTCATAAAATCTGAGAATTTCTGGCAAATTACTGAGGACTGAAGTCATTAATGATGACATGCATTTGAGTTTCAGACTTCATAACCCTCAGAAAATGAATGATAACACAAACCCTGTAATTCTAGCAACTTTCTAAATTTATAAGTGCAATATTTAAAATTTGTCCTTATTTTTGGGCCTTTGTTCCCCCACTATTTTAGGCTTTGTCCAAATTTCTTGAGCTAAGAGGTTAAGAGGTATGATCTCATGCAGGGGGAAGAGGATCAAAAGCTTTATTGTAGTAGGCAACTTTCCTAAGAAAAGAGCTACTGCTTTGGTTCATGTCTTATATAGCTGTGATATTTTCACTAAAAAGGTTCACTATGCTGGTAACTCATAAAACCATGGTGCATTCCTTAGCAGAATAGCATCACTTCTGGAAGGCAAAGAGTTTTAGGATCTGCCTGTCACAGTAGTATTATGTCATATTATATGTAAAGACAAGCTACTTACTGTTCTTTGTTGACCGTGGTATCAGAAGTATGTTGAAGCTTCTGGTCTATACTGGCATATATGTTTATGAATACTTACCTAAACAGTTTCAACAATTTTAAAAGTGATCCTAAAAGTTACTTACTCTGATGTTTGTCAAGTGAGAAAACACTACAGTTTGCAAAGTCACAGGTAGATATTTTTGGTCGCCCTGAAAGAAATTATAACTCACAGTGGAAATATGACTCTTTTTATTAAAAAAAAAGTATTACTATAAATTCACATTGAGTGGACAAAAAGTCTTTATCCAGTTAATTTATGTAGCAGACTAATAAAAATATGTTGTGCAGAAAGGTAGAGAAATTGAGTCTGGACAGAAAATTAACCGAGACTTTTATAGAAAGAACTATAATTAAGTTGTCAGTATAAGTTGATCTGATAATGACAGAAGGAAAGTTTGCTATCTTACAGCCCTTCAGGACTTAAAAGAGAAGCTTCTCAGCAGGGGGCTATATTTAATGATTTCAAAAATAAATTAAGTCTTTGTTTGATTTGAAATGTAGGCTGTCTCATAGGAGAGGTGTTAGTTTTTTTTGTTTTTCCAGTGAAAGAGGTGCTATATCTGGATAGAAGATCATGGTAGGTTAAACTGCTCTAAACACAAATACTTGCATTCCTTTACTGAAAAAGACGTTAAAGCATCCTTACACTTAAATATTCACATAGTAAGTGGTCTCCTTAGCAGTGGGTCACACTAACAGGTAATCTTAACATTTGAGATGTGTCCACTTAGTTGCCTTAATTCCTACCCAGAAATCTCATATGAGTTGTGTCTCCATTTCTTGGAAGTCTAGCAGTGATCTTACTCCTTCCTATATTTCTTCAAGTGTTTGAAGGTGTGCAGCCCCCCCCTACAAAGTCAGTATTATTATCAGCTTTCTTCAGCTTCTTCTCACCACTCTGAGTGCTTCTTGTCCTGCTTCAGTGCTGGGACAATTTTGTCTGTGCAGTGCCTCATGCTTGCTGGCCATTTTTGGGATTACAATTGAAACTACACAGAGACTTGTGTCTCTTACGTTTCCCTTAAAACTCTTTATTTTTATTCATGTTAGAGTCAAGACTTCAGTGACATAGTGGAGCCATTTGTTCTGTGAAGGAATAAAAAGTCAAATAGGGATGGAACTGTTATGGCTGAAAAGGTCAGACACAGATCCTCAGGAAGTAGTCTATAAGAAACCGAATACAGACATACTGGCTGCTAGTCTATCCTGATAGTGAACATTTTTGAGTCCACTGATCTTTTTAGCTAGGAAGCTCTGAGGTCTTTCAAGTTGTTATATACTAAGACAATCACATACCAAAGGGACATTTTTTGAATCTAGAGGAGATGTCTTTGTAAAGTAGATGAGATACAAGGCTTTCCTGACTAATCTGATGACATGATGGTCAACAGATTAGGACAAGAATGCCTAGATCTGTGCAACAGTGTCTGATTGATGGAGAGTGTCACCTATATAGCTTGAGAACATGTTTTGCTTACCAAAATTAACTATATACTGTATGTTCCACATTTAATTTGAGATCATTGTCTTTATACCAGTTGTTAACATGGCCTAACCCAAACACGATCTAACCCATGTTGCAAATGAGAGTCAGTGGATGACTGAATGGCAACAACCAAGTTATAGTCATCTGCAAACTTAAATAACCATTGGACAAGAGTGCTGACCTGAAAGTCTGAGAAATAGATGCCAAACTGGAAACAGAGACCAACGGAGAGCCTTGTAGTGCACAACTGATAACCTTTTTGCTTTCAGGAGTGGCACTTGCAACTATAACCACTTGGATTTTGCCAGACAACAAGCTAGCTATTCACCAAGCAACATAATGATTTATATTCACTTTTATTTCAGTTTAACTTTTCCATGTGTTTTGGGTTTCTAATACAATAATGGGAATGGACTTCATTCCTATGTCAAAGTATCATTAAAGTTAATGAAATTAGTATTGTTTCACTCTTTGATGTTAGCCAAAAGTGCTCTTCGCAGCACCCACAATGTGCCCAGAACTGACTCCTGCAATTAATACAGAGTTGCATGTGTCTGTAGCATGTCTAAATACAGCTGTAAATGATTTTTTTATGCAACCCACTTAAATACTTGACAATGGTGATCATGATTCAGATATACATGTTTGTTAGTAATGTCTGCATGGGGAAAAGTATCAGAGGCCTTGGCCAGGTTCTGATATTCTTATGCAATGAGTGACAACTGTCTTCTTCTTCTATGACTTTTTCAAAGAAATGAATGAGGTGAAAGAGACAGGGCCTTCTTCTGACAAAGCCAAATTGATGAAGATCCAGGGATAACAAACGTTCAATGCCCAGATTTATGAGACCTGAGATAATGTAATCAATAGCTTTATATATGAAGCTAATAAATCTAATGGATCTGCAGTTGCCAAGATCTATTGTTGGGCCACCCTTGTGCTATGGCATTACAATGGTTGTTATCCAGGCTTCAGGAATATAACTAGTAGAGAGATAGAGATTAAAGAGGATAAGTAAGGATTCAGACAGGGCATATTTGCCAGTGATAATTAGGCAATTTGGTATGTTACCTGAGATCCTGAATGAGTTGTTCTTAGATAAGGCTGACAGTGTGTTTCCTGCCTTTCCTGTAACTAGTCTAGTCCAGATACAGACTTGTTGTATCCAGGACTGTTTGTAAGCATCTGAGCAGTGCCAAAGTCTTCTCTTCATTTTTTCCCTTAGATCTACTAGTTCTCTCCTCTCCTGCACTTTTACTAGCTTATTAGGCTAGCAGTTTGCCAGACTTCTTGTAGCAATTATTGTAGCACACAAAAGTGCTACCAGCACTAAACGTTCTACAAGGAAACAGATCCAGTACTTATTATTGATGCCCTCCCCTCCAGGCATGTCGAACGTTCAGTTTCCTGTGCTTTCTCATATTAACCTGGTGAACTTGGGCATCCTGAGGCAATGTAGCAACTGCCTCATGTACATCGACAACCCTTATCTCCCAACACTCAAACTTGCCAGAGATGCACTTATTTCTCCATACTGGAAGTCACGCACTCTCCAGCCAAGACCGGAATAGCGGGTCAAGAGGTAAAGGTCAACACTTGCACCACACCACATGGAACACATAGCCCTCCAGAACACAGATCGGCACTGCCTTCATATAAAAACACATACCACACACCCACTTTCATGGGGGCTCTCAATAAAAATCTACCCAAACAGCAGAGACCTCCAAGGCAGAAATGCACTCGACCACCACAACACAACACTAAGCATGAGACACATAACTCTCCTAAACAGTGTGCCACTCAACCAAAGCTCCTATGGCAAAACAGCATGCCCAACACACTAGTCATAGGTGACACAGTAGTGTGGCACACTGATGTCCCACTCACTAGGTTGAATAAGGAGAAAGTAACAGTCAGCTGCCTGTCAGGTGCCAGGATCCACCACATAACACGCGCACTCAAGTCCCTCAACAGAAGGTACAAATATGACTCAGTCATTGTACATGTGGGTGTGAATGACCTGAGATGTAGCTCCCTGGATTACATGAAAAGAGACACAGAGGAGCTCTCAGATTATGTAGCCCAGGCAGGTATGACCCTAGCCCTGAGCAACATCCTACCATCACCCAGAATGATACCACAGTACAAGCAGAAAAAAGTTTCTGGTGTCCTTCAAAGGGGATCCAGTATCTGTCTGCCTGGGATGACATGATTGACAGACGTCGATGCTTTGCCAGAGATGGCCGGCATCTGTCACCCCTGGGCTTCTGGATACCTGCCACTCCTCTAATGCCTTTTTTAGGTGGTGTTCCAAAGACCAAATTACCACTATAACAGCTACAAACAAATGCAATCTGAGGGTCATGCTGCTCAATGCTAGAAGTCTAAATCTCAAAATGCACTCACTCGAAGCACTCCTTAAAATGGAAAACATTGACATTTGTGCTGTAACAGAGACCTGGTTCAAGGCAGCAGAAAGCACCCCTACACTACCAGGCTATAACTCTTTCCACACCTTTCAGCCCCAGAACTTGGACCAAAGCTCCAAAGGTGGTCGTGTTTCCATATTCATAAAGGATGCACACACCTCCAGAATGGTAGCCCAACATAACATATCAAAGATACTTCAGGTGCAACTAACAATGGTTAAGACAGCGATTCAGAACCTTGCCGGCTATAGGTCCCCAACCATGTCCCAAGACTCACACTCCACGTAGCTAAGCACCTTGGAAAATATTAGGGTCCAACCTAACACTCTCATACTAGGTGACTTCAATTACCCCTCCATTAACTGGGAAAACTACTCATGTACCAATACACTTGCACAATGTTTCCTGGAGTTCATTATTTCTAATGCCCTGGACCAGCTCCTTCTTACCCCCACTAGAGGTAGCAAAATCCTTGACCTGGTCATTACTAACATGGGCAATTGTTGCTCTACAGCAGTAGTCATCTCCTCCCTGGTTAGATCAGACCACAAACTAATCACCTTGGAAATCCCCATCCCACCCCCCCAACCCCCCTGCAAAGGTAACTACCTTTTGGTATGTACCTCACAAGACATCTACAACAACTGGAAAGGCCAAAGAAATACCTCACAAAGAGGATTACTGCCATCAAACAGATGCCCTACTCAGACCGTCTCAAAAAACTCCAGCTTTACTCTGTCGCATATCGCCTACTCAGAGACGATCTCTGCCTAACATACAAAGCTATGTCAAACCCAGAGCTGTTAAAGAAATCCCAATCCCTCCAAGCTACATGCTCTAGGGACCTAAACCTTGTCACCATAGTAAATAGAACATGCGGGAGGGATAGATTCCTGTCTCAGAGACTTCCCATACTCTGAAACAGACTGCCTATCTATGTCAACCAGAGTTCCTCATTAGCACTCTTCAAGAAAAATCTTGATGATTGGATGGGAAATAGGAAATTCACCCCAGGGATCACTTCTGTGGCTCTGCTCGACAGGGGCACAGGAAAACAATTTTCTTGGGTGGCGAAAGCCAGGGTACAGTTTTGGCTAGGCTTATATAGGCCCTAGGGCCAATAGCCTAGTTCCTACCTACGAACCTATGAACCTACCATGAAAAACTTCTCCAAAGCTAACTTTGGGCTCCTAATAACAGATGTGGCTAACTTCACGGCACCTATGTAAATTGAGAATAGTTGCATGACCACCGAATCATACACCAATGCACTGTACGAACATATACACAAATGCATGGATCTCGTCATACCCAATAGAACCAAGATCCTCTCCTCCAAAAAAAGGAAGCCGATCTGGTGGTCCCCCACCATAAAAAAACTCTACAACAGAAGGAGGAAACTGATGCGGAATAAGATGAAATCCCAATACTAGAAAAACTCCCTTATCAACCTCAACAAAAAGTTGAGATCCCTCATCAAATCCTCTAAAGCTACCTATGAAAACAGAATTGCAGAAGATAGTAAAGACAACCACAAGGCTTTCTATAGTTATGTAAAAAATCTCCACGGCAATTCCCAGATTTGCTCTGAGCTACTGCACAATGGTACCTCCTATACCGAGCCAACAGATATTGCCAATATACTGGTCGACAGATTCAGTGCCAACTTTACCCTTCTCACTCCCACAAAGGTCCGAGCACAATACCAGTAGATTGCCAGCCACCCATTATTACTGCTGATCAGCTTAAAACAGCACTGTCCAAGGCCAAGAATACAGCTTCTCTGGGACCTGACAATATCCCCGGCTGTATTCTACATGAACCTCAGAGTGAACTGGCACCTCACCTGTGTGCCCTGTTCAATCATAGCCTCACATCAGGCTTTGTCCCTACTGGATGGTGCACTGCTACAGTCATCCCTCTCCACAAAGGAAAAGTGACTACAGACCCTGGGAACTATCGCCCCATTAGCCTCACAAGTCTGAAATACAAAGCTATGGAATGCATCATCATGGACCTAATAAATAAGGGATAGGGAATCTCCAAACTCTGTATCCCACACAGTTTGGTTTTGTGAGGGGTAGATCATGCCTGCTCAATTTGGTCGACTTCTTTGAGTCAGTCACCAGAGCTGTGGATGCAGGCAGGGTGGATCATGCAGCCTACCTTGATCTGGAGAAGGCCTTTGATACCATTCCCTACTCAGGAATCTTAGAAAAACTCACCAAGCTAGGCATCAACACCTATATCACTAGGTGGGTTGCAAACTGGCTCACAGATAGAACCTACAGTGTGAAAGCAGTTGACTCCAAGTCAGACTGCTGACTAGTCATGAGTGGAGTCCCACAGGGTTTGGTCCTGGGTTCTCTCCTGTTTGGTATCTACTTCTCTGAAGTCCAGGACAACACAAAGGGACTCTGCCTGACAAAGTTCACAGACGATTGCAAGTTGGGAGCTATCATTAACTCCTCAAGTGATGTTGACATCCTACAGAATAGCCTCACTGAGGCCAACGACTGGTGTCAGAACCATGGCCTTAGGCTCAATGCCAAAAAATGTGTTGTCATCCCCTTTGGGAAAAACCCAGTTCTCATGAATTACCATATTGATGGAAGTCCACTGAACACAGAAGGCGTTATAAGAGATCTAGCAACACAGGCTGACAGCAACCTCTCTTTTGATCACCGCATTGCCACTGTGGTCAGAAAGTCCTTCTATGTGGCACATCTCATTACTAAGGGTTTTGCATCCAGGAAGAAAGTGGTCATTGTCTCCCTCTACTCTTCCCTCATTAGGCCAATCATTGAATACAATGCTCCATTTGGCATGTACCTGACTAGACACCTACAACAACTGGAGAGGTTGCAAAAGTACCTCATGTATGGACAGACTCAAAAAACTCCAACTATTCTCTGTCTCATATCGCCTACTTAGAGGAGATCTCTGCTTGACTTACAAAGCCATGTCTGACCCAACTCTGTTAGAAATGCTACATCTAAAGAAATCCCAATTCCTCCACGCCACACTCTCCAGAGACCTCAACCTCATTACCACAATCAACAGAGCATACTGGAGGGACAGGTTCATAACCCAGAGACTGACCATGCTATGGAATAGACTTCCCATACATGTCAGGCAAAGTACCTCGCTGACCCTCTTCAAGAGAAATCTTGATGATTGGATGGGAAACAGAAAATTCACCCAGGGGATGACTCCAGTGACTCTACTCAACAGAGGCCCTGGGAACTTAGGTTGGGTGGCATGATGCCAGGGTAGTCATATGGCTAGGCTTGTAAAGGCCCCAGGGTCATAGGCCTAGTACACACCTATGAACCTATAGTAACTAAAGGAAGTGTCTGTGCCTGGAGAATCTGTGAAACAGTGACAACAATGGGTTGAGTAAAATTTTCACTAAGTTTACCAGCTGGGATATCAGCTACTTCCTTTTCCTCAGAGTGGGCAGTACTACCGGGGATTACCTCTGAAGATTGTTGGATATTAGTTATATAGTTCCTGAGGTTGAAAGCTAGTTATTTTTGTGTTTAGTGGCTGTTTTAAGATCATATTCAACTTTCAGCTTCTTAAGGTGCTTCCCTTAAGCTCTTTACTAATTTGCTTAAATGTTGATATAAGATAAGTAGAATGAGAGCTCTTACAAGCATTAACTAATTTCTTTCTCTTGTTATATAATTTATTTTTACAGGTGTCCTACCATAAGAGTTTGTTTTTGAATGTCTTGGCATATTTAGTGCAATAAGGACTACATTATCATTACAGCTATTTAAGTTGGAATAGAAAACAAATGCATAGATAGAACATTTAGCAAAGGGATCCATTTTAGAAGGATTACAGTAGAATTTATTTAGGGCATCCAGTAAATGAAGAAAGTTTGCTTTTTAGAAGTTCCCTAAACACCGAGATTTTTGTTGAGAAAGTACCACCAGGTTTAAAGGAAATGATCACTGATTTATGGCTTGATTTAACATGGGAAGATGATAAAAATGAACATGTGGAAGAAGTGATCATGTTTGCCAGGAAGAGATCAAGGTTATTGGGGCCCTATTAGGATGGTTATCTAAACTGTACAAAGGCATTAGCATTCATAATTATTCAAGGAAGTTTCAAGCATGCTGACCCCTGGCAACACAGGCCAGCCAGTTTATTGATGGGTATCCCCCCAGTAGAAAGGTGTTAAGTTTAATGGGGATTCCAGCTATGATATTGAAGTCACTCAGAAAGGGACAAATAAGGTGTTATATAGCTAGCTATGAAGTCCTACTTAATTTTGTTTAAGTTGATCTGGACATCCATGCGTTGAAATTTAGTGTTCCAGCAAATCTTTTGTGAGGTGACAGTATCCATGATAAATACTAAGAGTTCACCACAAATGCCAGTACTTCTGAAGACATGGTAGGCACAAAACCCAGGAATAAATGATGTTCTTTCATTGTTTTTAAACCATGCCATTGTAACTACACATACAAGAATGTGTTAGAATTGTAAGAGGGTCTCAGGTTCCGGCTATTTTTTTGTTTGTTTTTTTGTTTCAACTCCCAGCATTAAGTACATTAAAATTTATTTAGCTAGAATATCTAGCAGATGGATTCCACCTAAAAAAGGCATTATGGGGCAGTAAATGCTTTATCCAGAATGTGAAGGCCTTGGTAAGAGAGGTGCAGACCATCCCTGGCAAAGCAGGAAGCCTTTCCAACCATCTCATCCCAGTATGAAACATACTAGAAATTCCTAGAATGACACCAGCTCAAAAGCCAGTTATTAAGAAGTGCCTAAGGTCATTCACCACACATGGGCCACTATCAAGACATAATCATATTTGTGAGGATGGAGGCTTCTAGTACTCCTAGATGAATCTCATATCTTGGGTTTCAACAAACAGCTGTCATCCTATTATTATGTAGCCTGTTGTGGGCACTGTTTAAGTGCCTGAAATAAAATCACACATTACTAAAGCAATATTGTGCATAGATGCAGTCTAAGTGGGCCTTTTGGGGCTTAGAATTTGCATCTTTATGACTCTTAGAGATATATGTGCTGGCTGGGGGAATGCAAGGTGAATCTGATGTGTTGATATGTGAACCAATGGTTGAGATTTCTTAGTACTTAGCCTGTGAAGCATAGGCAGTGTTCTCTTAACAACCTCAGTGTAGCTTGGTTCAGTAGAGGTGTCCCAGAGACTACCACATCTATGGAACAGGCTCCCCATTCATATGAAGCAGAGTTCCTCCCCAACCCAATTCAAGTGCAACTTGGACAATTGGATGGGAAACAAAAAATTCATCTCTGGTTTGGAACCTATGTCTCTAACAGACACAGGTAACCTGTAAATGGTTCATCTCCCAGGCCCATGCTTACATTTATTAAGGGTATCAAAACTTGTCAGAGATTTGGGATGCATGGCTAGGCTTATAAAGGCTCTTGTAGTTATTAGCCTAGTACACACCTATGAACTGTGTATGTGTGTGCTGTGATTCTTGAGTGTATTCTGATATGAAAGAAGGTTGCCTGCAAGTTCAGTACATATATACTCCACTCACATATTGAACTACTCTGATGTAGCAATAAAGAGTTTTCAGTAAGCATGAAACAGTTGGTAAGTTGCCTTATTATATCTACTGCTATCAGCCTGGCTATAGAAGTGTCAAATACTGACTGAGACTTCATAATGATCAGTGCTGAGGAAGAGGTATGAGAAAACATAATCACCATCACCTTTTTCCTATGTTTTTTTTTCTGCATGTGGTCAGGGTGTAAAGTCAACTGTTGCCATTTCCTTCAATTCAATGCCTCTCTACTACATTCTTTGACAGTCATGCCTTACTGTCATAGGTCTTCTCTCACTTTTTGGACACCCTAGTTTCTTCTTGCCTTCTTCTGGTCTATCTCAATCTTCTTCATCAAATCATCTTTTCCTGCACATATGCCTGAAACATCATAATCTGTTTTCTTTCACTTTCTGTGCAATTGGATCTACTTGAGCTTCTACTCCAATGCACTCATTTCTTTATCTGTCCCACAGTGTTTATTCTGCCACCCATCTCGGGCACTTCAATTTAATCACCTCTAGCTTACTTGACTGCTCTACCTTCATGGCCCAGGTTCTATATCACAGTAGTACATGTTCCACCTACATTTTGACACCTTGTGTTTCATCTTCTTTGGCTTTGACCTTCTCATTCAGACTTCCCTTCTCTTCAACCATCCCCTCCAGGTCCTTGAAGCTGTTAATGTATTCCACTACTTTTTCCTTCTGTTTGAATTCTCAGCTTCTTCTGATTTCAACCACTTGCTGCCATTACAGTTGTCTCATCTGTACTCAGTTTCATCTCATGTGCTTTCAGTTTTACATTCAATTTGCCTATCCCAGAAGTCTGCAACCTTCACTATCAAAAGAACCATTTTTGGCCCCTCTTCCACCAAATAAAATTCATTGAAAGCCACAAAACGTATTTGACCCCTAAAATAAAGATAACACAGTGTAGAAAGTATGATATATGTTATTATACTAAATTTAAAAGAACTAAGTCTATAAGAGGAATATTTAAAATCCGTCCCTATTTTTGTTCATTTGTTAGGATTACTTGATCGCTCTCAGTGTGTGTGTGTGTGTGTGTGTGTGTGTGTGTGTGTGTGTGTGTGTGTGTGTGTGTGTGTGTGTGTGTGTGTGATATCTCTTCACCTCTTAGAACAAGAAATCTGGACAAAGTCATAAATAATGGGGCACAAAGGCCCAAAAGTAGGGACACTTTTAAAATATTGCTCTTAGAAATTTAGAAAGTTGATAGAATAACAGATTTTGCATTAACATTAATTTGCTGAAGGGTATGAAGTCTGAAACTCAAATGTATGTCAATTTTTTTTCTGACTTCAGCCCTCAATGATTAGCCAAATAAACACAATTTTATGAGAAACAGGCTAAAAATATGAGGTAAATGTCAGGACATTCTGCATAAATCTGCACAGTTGAGAGATAACTATGTGTGTATGTGTGTGTGTGTCTGTGTGTGTGTGTGAGTGTGTGTGTGTGTGTGTGTGTGTGTGTGTGTGTTTGTGTGTGTGTGTGTGTGTGTGTGTGTGTGTGTGTGTGGAAAATGCATGTTAACAGAAACCATGTTATTCTAGCAAGTTTCTGAGTTTATAAGAGAAATATTTAAAGTCCATCCCTGTTTTAGTACCTTTGCTCCCATTTATTTGTGGCTCTGTCCAGATTTCATCTGGTAAGACTTTGAGAGGTATGAGAGGTATGGAAACCTTTCAGGAGATGCTGCTGCTGCCAGGGGATTGCTCAATCACTCTCAGCATGTGTAGAATGCATGGCAGCAGAAACAGTGTTATTCTAGTAAGTTTCTAAGTTTCGAAGAGCAATATTTAAAGTCCCTTGCTCGATCATTCTCAGTGTGTGTGTGTGTGTGCGTGTGTGCGTGTGTGTGCGTGTGTGTGTGTGTGTGTGTGTGTGTGTGTGTGTGTGTGTGTGTGTTTGTGGAAAATGGATGTTAACAGAAACCACGTTATTCCTGCAATTGTCTGAGTTTATAAGAGCAATATTTAAAGTCCGCCCCTATTTTAGTTCCTTTGCTCCCCTTTATTTGTAGCTCTGTCCATATTTCTTCTGGTAAGACTTTGAGAGGTATGAGAGGTATGGAAACCTTTCAGGATATGCTGCTGCTGCCAGGGGATTGCTCAATCACTCTCAGCATGTGTGGAATGCATGGCAGCAGAAACAGTGTTATTCTAGCAAGTTTCTAAGTTTCGAAGAGCAATATTTAAAGTCCCTTGCTCAATCACTCTCAGTGTGTGAGTGTGTGTGTGTGTGTGTGTGTGTGTGTGTGTGTGTGTGTGCGTGTGTGTGTGTGTGTGTGTGTGTGTGTGTGTGTGTGTGTGTGTGTGTGTGTGTGTGTGTGTGTGTGTGTGTGTGTGTGGTAGAGTGGCCATTATTTTTCAAAGTTACAGGGAGCCACTGCAGAGTGGTGGAAGAGCCACATGCAGCTCCAGAGCTGCAGGGTTGTAGACCCCTGGCCTATCCACTCAAGGCACTCCTTAAAATGGAGAACGTCGATATCTGTGCCATGACTGAGACCTGGTTCAAGGCTCCAGAAACCACCCCTGCATTACCAGACTATAACTCATACCACACTTTTTGGCCATATAACCTGGACTGGAACACCAAAAGTGAAGGTGTGTCCATATTCATTAAGGATATCCATACCTCCAGCCTAGTTGCTCAGTGTAATGCATCCAAGGTTATCCAAGTGCAACTAACTCTGGGCAAAACTGCAATCCAAATTGTAGCTTGTTGCAGATCCCCCACCATGCCCCAGGATTCCCACTCCTCTTTTCTTGATATACTGGAGAATATTAGGGTTCAACCAAATACCCTAATAATGGGCGATTTCAACTACCCCACCATTAACTGGGAAAACTCATGTACCAACTCCTTTGCTCAATGCGTTCTGGGATTCATAAATTCCAATGCCCTGGATCAACTTATCCACACCCTCACCAGGGGCAACAATATCCTAGACCTAGTCATTACCAACATGTGTGACCGGTGTTCCACACTTGAAGTCAACTCCTTGTTGGTCAGATCTGACCATAAGCTAATCACTCTAGATATCCACATCCCACCCCTACCCCCGATTAAGGAAACCATGGTAAAAAATTTCTCCAAAGCCAACTTCATGCTTCTTAAGACAGAAGTGGCAAACTTCATGACACCCATGCAGATGGACATTACAGTTACGACTGCTGAATCCTACACAAATGCACTCTATAATCACTTACATGAGTGCATGGATCATGCTATCCCAAACAGAACCAATATGCTATCCTCCAAAAAAAGGAAGACAATCTGGTGGTCTTCTGCCATAAACAAGCTCTACAACAGAAGGAAGAAACTGTTGCAAAAGAGAGTAAAATCCCATGAGTGGAGGAACTCCCTGGTCAGCCTCAGTAAGAATCTGAGATCCCTTATAAGATCCACCAAAGCCAGCTACGAAAACAAAACTGCCACTGATTCTAAGGACAACTACAAAGCATTCTATAGCTATGTCAAGAATCTCAATACCAACACCCAGATGTGCTCTGAGTTACAGCACAATGACATAAAAAATACAGAACCAACTGATATTGCCAACATCCTGGCAGATAGGCTCAGTGCTAACTTTACCCCCCTCTCACCCACTAAAGGGCCCATATCTATACAGGAATAATACAGAGTCCCTGTAATCATAACTATGCAGTAAAAGCTGCATTCTCTAAAGCCAAGAACACAGCATCCATGGGAACAGACAACATCCCAGGCTGTATTTTACATGAACTTCAGAATGAACTGGCTCCCCACCTAAGCACCATGTTCAATCATAGCCTCACATAAGGCTTTGTGCCCACTGAGTGGCAAACAGCAACAGTTACCCCACTCCACAAAGGGGGAGCCATCACTGATCCCCGGAACTATCAGCCTATTAGCCTGACGAGCCTGGTCTGCATGGCCATGGAACGTATCATCATGGAACTCATAAACAAAGACATTGGTAACCTCCAAACTCTGGATCCCACCCAGTTTGGGTTTGTGAAAGGCAGATCATGCCTCCTGAACCTGACTGACTTCTTTGAGGCAGTCACCAAAGCCGTAGATGAGAGTAAGGTGGATCACACAGCCTATCTTGACCTCAAGGCTTTTGACACCATTCCCCATTCTGGAAATATAGCTAAACTCACTAAACTAAATATAAATCCCTACATCACAAGATGGGTTGCCAAATGGCTCACTGACAGAATCCACACTGTAAAAGTTGCAGACTCCAAATCTGACTTTAAACCAGTGAAAAGTGGAGTACCACAGGGTTCAGTCCTGGGACCTCTCCTGTTTGGCATCTACTTCTCTGAAGTACAGACTAACACAGAAGGCCTCTGGTTAATGATGTTCACAGATGACTGCAAACTAGGAGCCATAGTCAAGTCCCCAAATGATGTGGACACCCCACAGAAGGGCCTCACTGAGACAGACACCTGGTGTCAGAGCCATGGCCTCAAGCTCAATGCCAAAATGTGCATTGTCATCCCCTTTGGTAAAAACTCTGTACCCATAAACTACCACCTAGTCAGCAGTCTACTTAATGCTGAATGTGTGATAAGAGACCGTGAGACCCAAGTGGACAATAGTCTCTCTTTTGATAATCACATTGCCACAGTAGTCAGGAAATCTACGTGGCACACCTCATCACAAAAGAGTTCTCCTTCAGGTAAAAAGAGGTCATTGTTCCCCTCTACTCGACATTCATTAGATATAATGGATCTCCATTATAGAGTACAATGCCCCATTTGGAATCTACCTCCCAAGACATCTGCAGCAGCTGGAAAGGCCACAGAAGTACCTCATAAATAGGTTTACTGGCCTCAACCAGATGCCCTACACTGACAGTCTCAAAAAACTCCAACTTTACTCCATAGCATATCGCCTACTCCGAGGTGATCTCTGCTTAACATATAAAGCTATGTCAAACCCAGAGCTGTTGGACATGCTACACCTAAAGAAATCCCAATCCCTCTGAGCTGCACACTCTAGGGACCTAAACCTTGTCACCACAATAAACAGGACATGCTGGAGGGATAGATTCCTGTCCCATAGGCTTCCCATACTGTGGAACAAGCTACCCATCTATGTCAAGCAAAGTTCCTCATAGCAAATACACCCGAGGATCACTTCTGTGACTCTGCTTGACAGGGGCACAGGAAAATAACTTTCTTGGGTGGCGTAAGCCAGGGAACCTTGTTGGCTAGGCTTACTTAGGCCCTTGGGCCAATAGCCTAGTACCTACCTATGAAACTATGAATCTTTCCTGAAGTTCTTGTTCAGAGTCTGCCTGTAATACCACATCATCTGCATACAGGAACATTGTTCATCTGTTCCATCCTACCTGTTTGCTCATGTAGTCCATCATCAGTTTGAAAAGCAGAGGATGCAGAGTTCAACCCTGATTAATATCCAATCCAACTAAAAGCCCATCTGTTAGTCCAAACATTGTTTGTATTTTTGTAATTGGGTCCTTGTATATAGCCTGCACTAATGCTACCGATGTTTCTGGGACTTCAAAACATAGTCAGCTTTCTTGGAACCTTGTCATATACTTTATTCTAGTCTATAAATGCCCAGTAGGAATCTTTCCTCATCTGTAGTTTCTTCTCAACTATTTGTCTTGCAGCAAATATTGAGTTAGTTGTGCACATCCTAATCTGAATCTGAACTACTCATCCTACATCTAACTTTCTAATACTTTGTGTATTCATTTATCAGTCACCGTCTGCAGATGTTTCATGCAATATGACATGAGTTTGATACCTATGTACTGCCCACAGTTATGAATATCCCCTTTGTTCTCATGCATTGGCAATAGTATCATTCATTATTCTCCAGTCACTGGAGATACACCTGTCTCTCCATATTGGTATGAGTACCCCCAGGGTTAGTTCCCCCCAAATGCACTCAACATCTTTATTATATCTGCCAAGACTTCATCTGTGCCTTCTGCTTTAGTACTGTTTTTACTTCTTCTAGAGTGGATCCACTTCTTCTGCTTTCATTTTAGGCTGTGCCTGGTGCAGTACATCTTCTATGGGGTGTTTTTATTCAGAAGCTTCTGGAAGTACTCCTTCCATCTTGTTTTGATGTCATGTGGACTGGTGAGCAAGTTATTGCTGGCATGCATTATGAAGGATGTCTGACTATATTCTTTATCTTTCTGTCTTTGTCTTGCACACTGATAGAGTTTCTTTGAGCCATCTACTTAGTCACTTTCCAGAAGCCGGTAGAGTGCCTCTGATACTTTGTTATTTACTATTGCAACTGATATCTTAGCCTTTTTGTTAGCTTCTTAACCTAGTCTGTCTTTTTACCTCCAGCTTTTGCCTGCACTGCTTCTTTCTTTTGATGACTTTTTGGACCTCTTCATTCCACCACCAGCTTTTCTTGTGTACCTTATTTCCATACCTGGCTCAGTTTCATATATTTTCTGTAGTCCTCTCACATGCCGTTTTGAAGCACTGCCATTCTTCTTCAACTCCATCTATTTCCTCTTCTTCCTGAAGTTCTTCAGCCCTGAATACATATTTTTGCTTCTTCCTGATGTGCTGTATTACAGCCGAGTGACGTCTCCAGGTGTTTCTGCAGTTACACCGTACTGCTCCTCTAGGCGTCAGATATTGCCTGTTCATATTTGCATTAATAATTCCAAAACCATGTTACATACAAGGTAGCGGAAAATTTTATCTTGAAGCATACATGATAGCAAACACAATTGTATTGATATATGACCTCTGTCAATGGGTATTTGTTGAAAATGTAATGTGATAACTTCAATTTTTAAATGCTGAAGCCACGCCCACTAGGAGTTAAAGGTACACACTCAAAAGAGCTCTACTGGAGGGAATGACTCTTGAGCTTTCTCTCCAGTACACCTCCGGGCCTTTGGTCCAGTCTCTGTTACCTGTACTGCCTTTTATGACCACTGGTTGCACTGATTGTGGCAACCAGTGGCTTATGCTGTGGGCCAGCTATTTCTCTAGGGATTGCTTTACAATATCTGACTTTATCTCAATGCACATTCCTTACTTGGAGGAAGTTGACCTGGGTTGCATGTTGGTCACCCTTGTATGTGATCTTAAGACTCTCTCTCTTACTGAATCAAGTGTTGGCCACCATCAACACATATGCCAGACAGAAGTCTAGAAAGGCCTGTCTTTCTTTATTACTATTGCCCCACCTATCTGGACCCAGGTAGAGCTCATATCTTGTTCTCTCTATCCCAGTATGTGTAATCAGGACCCCCATTATCAGCACCAGCTCATATTGTCCTGCTTTATGTAGTAGGCTCTGCAACTGCTGCCTCTTTTCCTTGCTACCACAAACCTGCTGGGGTATAATGCTTAGCTTATGAAAACTTTCCTATCCTTACATCAGTATCTGATTGTCATATGTCTGTAACTAATTCTGATGGCATCTGTGAGGATATAGATATTATCTGTGCTAGCATGACTGGCTGAAGGTTTGTAAATAATTGTACATTGCCCTGTGTTACATATGCCAGCATGATTAGCTATAATTTCTAAATAAGTTTATGTCTTTTGATTATCACTCTGATTTATGCAAGATGTTTGAATGTCAGTGTGTTCTTCTGGCTGACAAAATGTACATGTTCTTTGTGGGGAGAATTCTGAATGCATGTAATGCCAGAGTCAGCTGAACTAGATGTGATATAATTGTGTGCCAGGGCTAGGCGAACAGAATCTTCACTGCAGCAGTTTGTTTACTCTTCAAAATTCAATATGAGAGCTGAATTCTCATGGCAGATTTCTGTTACTTTTGAAAAAGATATGCTACAAAAATCAGGTTCTGAGTCAGTCGATAGTTATTGCTCAGAAGTTGTTTTCCAGAGCTGTTCAGCACCAGTAGTCTAGTTGTTTCCAGGAGAGTAGTTGTTCCAGTCGCTGAGGACAGACAACAGCCTGGAGTATGGACATAATTTCTCATCTTACCTTGCAGAAGTAAGAGTATAATTTTGCCTTGCTAAAGTATTTAGATTAGATAGGGACAGTTGCTCTTCAGATAGTCAGGGAACTACAACTAGATAGTTAGAGGTTTTCCAAAATCAGTGTGAGATCTATCCTACAGAATTATTTTCATATTTCCTGTGTGTGAAACTCTGATATTTATTGGAATCAGTTATTCAGTATTTATATGTTTTAAATCCCTTTATTAAATATTTTACCACCTTCCATTGTGGCTGATTATTTGGTTAATATTTTTAATAACTTGAGAATGTTTAGGCCTATTGTGATAACACCAGGGATACACTGAAAAACCTTACTGCTTGGGTTACATGCTACCATTTGTATCAATATCTATTTTATCCAATAAAATTGAGCACCCCTTCTGAAGAATATTGTGGTATTTGACTAGTGGCAGCTATTATCTTGTAATTTGGGCAAATAAACACAGAAGGTAAAACTGTGTCAGTCTTAATAGTGCATGTATGTGTGAATATCAGATATTTAAGAGTGAGTGTGTCAGATACTTAGAACTGGGGCACAGTGCTCTGCAATGGTTAGTATGGAGATTCGTTTGGGGACCTGGAGTGAAGCACATATTCCAGTCCCAGGTTTGGAACCTGTTCCCTGTGTACTCTTAGGAGAAATTGTGTATTTCTATCCCTGCTTTTAGTGACACTCCCTTACCAGAGACAGTAGTGAGGATTGAGACTCCTTACTTACTGCCCTGGGATAAAAGGGTTCATCACATAGTGGTGGCAGTGGTGTGGGATTTTAATTTAGCTTTAGTAGCCTGTGGGTAGTTGTCATCAATGTGTGCACTCTTGACAGCCACAAGGTAAACATATAGAGTTTCATTCTCACAACAGTTTTATTTATTTTTAGTCGGTTTGATCAGGGACAGTAGGCAAAGAAATCAGCAGAGGATTATAGCAAGCTGATAAAGAATCAGTTGGCCGAGGTGTGCAAAGCCAAAGGAGTGATGCATGCCAACCTGACTAAGAAAGCAATGATCTCAGCCTTAGCTGTAACCTCACCACAGACCAGCAGCTTGGAGCATATCCAGTTTGGAGTTGGGGATATGCAGTCTTCACAAACAGGACAGTTTACATTTTCTTCAAAGGACTTAAAAATCTGTCTGGAGTTAAAGAGACTTGAACTGGAGGCTGAAGAAAAGGAGAGACAGCATCAGTTTGAAGTGGAAGCCAAATGTTTGGACACTGAAGAGAGACTGTAACGTCTGGATATTGAGATGAGACTGATGCATTTGGAGATGGGAGAAAATGAGAAGTAGAGACAGCATGAAAATGAGCTTCTAACCCTTTGGCAGGGTCATGGAGCTAATGGGGAAGGGGATGACTGAACTCCAGAAGCCATAAAGGTCAGTAAACTTTTTCATCAGTACAGTCAGGGAGATCACTTTGATAGTTTTATTTATATATTTGAGAGGATATGTAAACAGTATAATGTTGACCAAATGTTCTGGGTAGAGTTCCTGACCCCCTTACTCCATGGTAGAGCTTTTAATGCAATTACTAAACTACTGATATTGATTGTTTGAATGATGATAGTATAAAACAATGTTTCCTTGATTGCTTGCTTGTTTCACATTATCTCGTGAAATGTATGGAAGAAAAAAATTTGTGAGCATAGATGTAAGGCAGATGAAAGTGTATGTAATCACATTGCTGATTTAAGTACTTACTTTCACAGGTAGATGAGTGGGTGTCAGATCACCACCTTTGAAGGACTGGCTGACTTTTGGTGACAGAACAAGCTCTCAGAACTTTGCCTGAGGACATGAGGATCTGGTTGACAGACTGAGAGTGTATCCCTACAAATGACTTGGGGAGAAAAGGGGATCTGTACTTGGCAAGCAGGGCATGACTGCATAAGAAAGGGATACCCAGTGCTGCATATAGACAGTGTTTTTAACCTAATTGAATATTATAATATTTGCACAATCTTCAGTGTAACAGTCTTACCACATTATTATGCCTTTCAGCAATACAGTCCTTCTGTCATTAGTATATCACAACCACCAACAAGACGTGCAATTGTTTCTAATTCTGTTTTACAAAACCTAAATTTGTCTGGGTCTCCCACATGTTTAATGGACTTTATAAACTAATATGTAAGTACTCCACTGTCTTTTACCCCCAGTATTAATCTTTCATCTTTTAGCTTAAATTCACCTCTCCTGAATCATTTCTGCATTCAATCCTGATCAACATGAGGTTGTTTCAAAAGTTTTCTATACTTGCAACCATATTTATGCATTTTCCACATTTCTTGTCTTCTCATCTGATCCTTCACCTTATAGTCTTTCTTTTGTTTTTTGGCTCATTCGGTTGTTGCCTGATTTTTATCTACTTCTGGTTTGACTTCCATTCCCGCTTAATGCCGGTATGCTTCTGCTAAACTAAGCAGAGAGGTCATCTTAGACTTATTCTCCTCATGTTTCAAAACTTTCGCTACATTTGGGTCTTGTGAGGTCAGCATATTTGTAAGCAGTCCCATGATTGCAGATCTACACATGTAAGCAATTTTGAGAAGGCCCATACTTCCTTCAGAACAGGGAATATATAGTCTTTGTATAACTTGATTTTTATAAATCATTTGATGAGCATGATGCTTCCTTCTTATTTTCCTCTTTAACCTATCCAACCCCTTTTGGGGCTAGTCAAACACTCCAAAACTATAAGTTAGGACATGAAGAAGATATTAACATGTTGGTTTACAGCTTGTAGATGTCAACACTGTTTTTAGCATTGATTTTAGTCTTCTAAAATATTCCTTACTAAGTTTTATTCACATTTGTTCATGTTTTATTGTTGAGCCTTCATCAATTCCCAAATATTTATACATTCCCTCTTGCTCAAGTTCTTTTATATCACATTCCTGTACCAAATTGATGTTTTCTTGGTGCTGCAGATTTCCTACTTTAAAGGTTGATTTTACACATTTACCATGACCAAATGATAATCTTACAGTCATCTGAAAATGTTTTGACCACTTGTAGTCGTACTTTCAGTTCCTCATCTGATGGACTGCACAGTTTTAAATCATCTATAAAAAGATGAGACATCTTTACATTTTGTTGTTTTCTGGGAGCCAAATTGTAGGAATGACCTAATCTGTTAAGTAGACAGCTTAACGGGTTAAAAGCAAAGCCAAAGAGCAGTGGTGACAGAGCGTCACCCCGGAATATCCCCCTTTAAAGTCTAATCCCTGTAATAATAATTTGTCCTTTATCATGGCTTAACTGCAAAGTGATGTGCCACTGTTTCATGGTAGCTGTAATGTAATCCATCAGTGTAGAGTGCATCTTACACATTTGTAAGCAATCTCTTATCCATGAACATGGGATACTATCAAATGCTTTTTTGTAGATGATCCATGACATGCTTAGATTCTTTCCCTTTTTTTGCAGTTCTCCATTATGACTTTATTTGGCAAAAAATGATCCTTTGGTCCATATGACTTTCTTTTGCTACCCTTTTGTTCTGTTGCCATAATTCAATTTTCTTCTAAGTGACAGTAAACTCTGTCAGCATCAATTCTAGTGTATAGTTTATATGACATTGAAAGGTAAGTTATCGGTCTATAGTTTTTAGGATAGCTTGCTGGTTTGCTCTTAGTAGGAGTATTGTTTTTCTTGTTGTTAACCAGGCTGGTGTCTGTTTGGGGTTTGCATACAAATAGTTGTCAGTCATGGCTAAATCTTCATATAAAGATGTTAATACTTTTAACCACAATTTAGGCACTGCATGTGGGCCTGGGGTTTCCAAGAAGGGCCTTTTCTTAACTATGTTCCAACCTCTGTGACCGTTACTTCATCCCATTTTATATCCTGTACATTTGATCTTCTTATTCTTTCTTTTACTTCTTCTATTCATTTAGCATCTTTATTATGTTCCATAGGATCTTCATAGATATTTCTCCAAAATGTATCTGTTTCTTCTTTTTTTGGTGGTCTTTCAATTCCTTTTACTTAGTTTTCCAGTTCTCTATCAAACTTTTTTGAATGATCAATAAAGTGTTTACTTTGTAATTTTCTATTATATTTATCTGCATATGTTCAAAGTTTTTCTGCCTGTGCTGATACCTTTAGTTTATTATTTGTGATAGTGCACAATAGATCCTGATCTGTTCTGATGCTGCACTTTGCTTTTATCATGTCTATTTTTCTGAGTATTTATGTTGATCTGTTCCCTCCTTTCTACTCTTCTAACAGTGACACCTCTTACCTTAATTATGTTTTTGTGGTAAGACTTTATCTGTTATTAATTTAGCTGCACAGTCATATATCCTATTTACTTCTGTTATATCACATAAATCTCGGTGGACAGTCCTAATTATCAAACTTCTAACTTTTTGGGTTTTATTGACTTTCTGTAGTGTATTTCTTTCACTGATCTTAATGTCTATCCATCTCTATTAAATGAAGCAACTGCTCTCTTTAAATCAATTTCTTTTAAACTGAGAGCACATTATTTGTTCTCTATTTTCTGGGGGCATTCTATAAAAAGTTCCACAGCATCTTCCTGTGCCACATTCTCTTCAATTTTATCCTGTGTCATCCATTGCTCTTTCATATCAGAACTCACTGGCCTATCACTCCACAACACTGACGCCTTCAGAACTGCCACAGATTCTTGTTGCTTCCCTTGCTGTGCAACTCCAACTGAACATTTATACTTATTTCCTATGGATGGCTCCAAATTATCCTTTTATGGCAACTGATCAAATGTTTCCCTCTCAATTGGTTTCTCCTTAATTTGAGGATTGATTGTTCTATCCTGCTGTGATATTGTGAGTGTAAGTGATATGCTTCACTTTACATGTAATCCATAACCTCAGTTTCTATTTCTTTAACTTCTGAATTACTAATCCTCTTTTCTACTTTTCCTCTTTGGTTTCTTATTTTTTGTATTGTAAAATTTTCCATGTCCAGATGTCTTTGCCTATATTTCTCTTCAAATAACATTGTTGCTGCTCTTTTTGCATTGATTAGTTTTGCTTTCTCCTTTGTATAAATATTGCACCATATTAAATCTCTTTTTCTTTCCAACGTCCATATTTCCTCTTCAGATGTCTCCTGTCCCTCCTGTTTCTCCTTACTTTGGGGACTTGTTGTCGCATGCTGTGATATAACCTGTGTTAGACCTTCTACACTAAATTGTTTACTTGGCAGGCATTTCATAACCTCAACTTCTATTTTTTTAACGTCTACTTTACTAACCTTCTGTTCTACATTCCTTCTTTGTGATCTTATTTTTTTATTGTGAAATTGTCCATATCTGGATGCCTTTGCCATTATTTCTCTTCTAATATCCTTGAGGCTGCTTTTTTGTGCTGATTAATTTGTCTTCCTCTTTTTTTCCCATGTCCATATTTGTTTTGTACCTTTCAAAAGTCTCAAGATTTTGTTCTTTTTATTTTTGCACTTCATCAGTCACTTATTTTTTCTAAATGGCCGAAGGTTTCTTGGTCTGTATAATGTTTTTCAGAAATCTGTTGTATTAATGAACACGACTTTTTATTTGAAGCTTCTGACAGTTTTTCTTGTGGAAGTATTTTTCTTTCCTCTAATTTCTCTCTTAATCTTTTTTATATCTTCAAATTCTGTGCTTCTTGCATAATAGTAACAATACATAATTTGGTTCTTATCCTTAATATTCCACTCTATCATATTTTTGGCTCTTTTTTGTTGTATCAATTTTGTGATTTTTGTTGAGTACTACTTCCTTCTACAACAGGGGGGAGTCATCCTCTCCCTTGGCCTGGCACAGCCTCATTATAGAATGTTTCCGTGTCTCAAAAGATTTTATGTGATTTCCTGTGGAGGATGTCTGATGGTCATCGAACTCAATCTTGGACAGTTTAAGCCTGAGAGGTCAACATTTGTCCACCAATAGGATAGCCATGTGTGCCTATGTTTTAAATCATAATTTAATGAAGATGTTTAAAAGTAAATAAATGAATGCATACATAACTTTAGTGTCAGTATAAAAACTAAGATAATAGTGTGGGAGGTTGCTAAAATATGCAAACATATGAAATGTGACTACTGCAGTATATACAACTGCAAAAAAACAAAACAAAAAAAAAAACAAAAACAAACAAGAAATGTAAAAGTGACAGAAACAAAAATGAAAACAGTAAAAGGTAGAAAATTTAAAACAGGTAGTTTTTTCCAGTTAGCTAATACAGTTTCTATCCAACTAGTAGAAGCAATGAACAATGGATTGCTTATCACAATAGATCAGGGTGCAGTAACTGTAAAGCAATAGCTACAGTTACTCTCAATGAATAGTTCAAGTGCAGTAACTCTAAAGAAAATAGTTTCAGTGCAATATCAGTAGAACAGATAGCCAAGTAATGACATGCATATTACATAGGTAACCTAATACTTTCTAGTTACTGACCTGTAGACCACTCAGCCAAGAAGTAAAATGTATATTGTATAGATAATCCAGTACTATCTAGTGTATTGTTAGTAGAGCAGACAGCTAAGTAATAAAAAGCATATCATATAGATAATCCAGTACTGTATAGTGCAGTACCTATAGTGCAGTCAGCCAAGTAAGAAAATGTATATCATAAAGGTAATGCAGTACTGTCTAGTATTATAGCTGTAGAGCAGTAGTTTTAGATTCAGTAACAGTGCATGCAACAATGAAACTATATCAGTGATTACACTGTAATAGTGCAACTGACATAAGGTAGAGCAGGCAGTGAAATTTATATTTCCTAGAACAATGGTGAAGAGATTACCTTACGTTCTGCAGACTAGGCTCTTGTTTTGTTAACTTAATAGGAGAAATACAAACTTGTGCTGTTACTGCACTTGTACAATAGAGTGCAAACATTATGGTATTTAAAGTCTATGATACATTACTTCCATAGAAGCAGAAGAATTAAGAACAGGTACTCCAATTCTGCTCTGGAGCCCTAGTTCAGGTAGTCCTCTTGTGGAAGCATGTGCTCTCACCAAATGCAGTTATACTGCAGACATGGTCATAGGAAGTAGGTAAAGTCCCTATAGTGCATTGAATTTGTAGAAACTCAGATAGAAAAGGGTTCTATAGTTTTCTTCTCCTTCTCTGCAGTCTTCTTGTCTTTGCAGCAATCTGGTGCTGAATTGTGCTGAACCAAGCAATTGTCCTAGTATTTAAAGTCTGTTAGGCTCTACTCCCACAGACTCTGGCTAAACAGGATACCACCATTGCCCCTGCAGAAGATGCCAAATCAAAAACAGGTATTGCAGTCTTCCTCTGGAACCAAAGCTCAGGTAGCTGCCATGTGGAAGCCTCTGTCCTTATGAAATTAAGGAACACTGCAGATCCAGACTTAAGAAGCAGATGAAGTCCTCATAGTGCACTAAAATCACTAGGTACCCAAAAGTAACAAGGCTCAGTAGTTTTATGCTCCTTCTTGTTGCCTTCTTGTATTTGCTGCTGTTCACTGAACAGAGCAAGCCTGCCACAAGACGAGCCTGCCAATCAGATTATAATCAATGCCCCTACAGAATTTGATCAATGAAAACAGGAACTCCAATCCTTCTTTGGGACCCAAGCTCAGGTAGCTGTCATGTGAAACCTTCTGCTCTCAGTTTTGGCAGCAGTACTATTGAATATGGTCCTAGGAAGCAGATGAGGTCCTTGCCATAAACTGAATCAGTTGTAACCCAAATGGAAAGAACTCTAAATTATTTTGAAGTCTTTCTGTGTTTACAGTACCCCAGCAGTGAAATGTTCTGAAGAGAACAAGCCTCTTGGTATTTAAAAAAGTCTAAGGTTCTGCTCACACATAATCTGGCCAATCAGAATTCAGCCAATGCTGCTTTTTCCTCAGTGATCTTGGTGCTACCAAGAGAGATAATTTTAGTTGTATTCTTTATCAGATTTTACATAGTGGTTGTGGTGAACTTAACAGATTAAGCAACTTCTGTGGAGGGTTACTCTTAACAATTTTCCAGTGTTTCCTAATGTAGACACATTGTAACACCACCTAAGTCAACCCAATTTCCTTTAATTATAAATTGTTTGCTAAGAAAATTTCAGTTTAGTAGAAGATCAGACATTAAAATGTGTGGGACCTAAGTCAGAATCTTCTCTGGAACAAAGTCAGACTATGGATAGAAGACAAGAAATTACTCTTTTCAAGTATCAACAAATGTTCAATAGAACAAGAGGGGGAGAATAACTTATTTACATGATTTCTCAAGTGAAAAGGAATGATTTCTATACGTGTTCTATCTACTTTTTGGAGACATTGATAAGAAAGTTCTTACCAGCCTCAGGCTCGGACCTGGATGTTGCTTTACTGAAACTTTAAATTTCATGGAGACTGCTACAATAAAGAAAGCTAGTTTTTTGTTCCAGACTTTATCTGCTGCAAAAGGAGGATACCACTGCCTAATCAAGTGCTAGACTTATCAGACATGAACACATTTGTAAATGCAAACACATTCATAACAGGAAATCTTCTTCTTCTTTTCCCGGTTAGGGGTCGCCACAGCCTAACACCTGTCTGCTCATGATAGGCAGTGAAGTTTTACAGTGTCAAGTTGCCAGCCCAGCACCTAACCTTCCACAGAAGGCACACACATGCACACACTCACATCTAGGGCTAATTTAGAATGTCAAATCCACCAACAGCATGTCTTTGGGATATGGGAGGAAACCAGAGTACCCAGTGGAAACCCACGCAACCACAGGGAGGACATGAAGACTCCACACAGAAGGCACCCCAGCCAAGGATTGAACCAGAGAACCTCTTGCTGTGAGGTGACAATGCTAACTGCTGCACCACTGTGGCTGCCTATAATAGGAATTCTGAAAACTGTAATAATGTATTTCTCAGATCATGATTCTTATCTTCAATTTCCAAAGAAATCTTCTCAGAAATTCATAACTTTATTCCAGGCACCTCTTAATTTTTTTTATATTTTATTTTATGTCAGTTATTTGTACCATCCACTGCATCCAGAGTATATATGAAATGTGTAGCTTCAGTATTTGTATATCCCAGAAAGAAAAATGCAATATGCTTCCCATGTCCACATGACTATTTCACAAAGGAATTGCTTACATAACAGATCAATCTGTTGAGAGTTTCTGTAGAATGGAAAACTAAAAGGAATTCTTCCTGTGTGCAGAAGTAGATACACTGTGAAATATTCTTTCTGGAACCTGGGCATGTTGGAAATGAACTATAAACATCTATTTTTGTGGAGGTAGATTTGCCAAGCAATGCATTATTCTTTCTACTGTGAAACTAAAACTGTGTTTATTGAAATTTCATATCTTCTGGATATTGTGAAAAAAAATCAACTTCCACTAAGTGTTTTTATAAGAATGCAAAAATCAGAAATTGAATGTTTATTTTCTTGTTTATTCATCTCTTTAAGCAGCTACTTTATTCACAGTGAAGACATTTTATTTCAAGCAAAAATGCAGACTTTCAAAAATACTGTTGATTTTAGTTAAAGTCTTCTAGATATGATAAACAATTATAGACTTGTTCATTGTCTTCTAGCTAGGTTAAACTGTTGTTTGTTAACAAATGAAGTAACTTAGTCTTAAGTTATCTGTATTTCCCAAATTTCTTATGTTTAGTAAAATAATTCTTTAAAAAGCTATGCTGCTGAAGTTGTCACAAAATTCATTTAGTATAGGCATATAATGTCTGTGCTTCATAGGTTAAGCATACTTTAAGTGCAAGTGTTTTCCTTTATTGCCTGTATGTGATTGGGATGGCAAAATATAAGCTAGACAGGATTAATGCCAAATAGTAAACACATTAACAAATTTCCACTGAGGAGCTTAGAGGATGATCAAGGAAACATGAATGAGAGAAAGGAATATATTTGTTAAGTCTGTCAGCATTAAAGCTGAGTTACCAGGTGATTGTGCTGAAGATATACATTGATCACCTCTCCTCTGATTGTGAGAACAAGGTTACTGGATACAGAATGATTTTCTACTGGAAGTATCTTTGGGGCTAAATAATGTTAATGAAATCATGTTGCCTCCTAACTTTTATGGTAGACGATAGTCTGGAAAAGTGAAGATGGTTTCAGTTTTCTAGAAGCAGCTTCACTATCTCCATTGTCTTCCTTGCTGCAGCAAATAATATTGGTATTTGTAATGCCACTCCCTCTGGACAGCTGCTTTCTTATGAGCATCACTTTAGTGTGATGTAGCTGCATAAGCATGAGATTAGGCGGTTAAAAAAGAGGAAGAAAAAAAACGTCTCCAGCTTAGTGATGACCCATTTATACAGTAAAATTGGCAGGAGAGAAGGGTTAAGTAGATGAGGAAATGGGTAGAACAGAATAGGGAAGAGCAGAGATGAGTACAGCAAGGGGTGGAATGAGAGGTGTGACTTTTTTCAAAGTTCATTTCCTCATCAGATACTGATAACCCTAATAGTGGACTTGTGGTATCCTAATAACAACAAAAAAAATTCTAACCAAATAAAAAAAAAAAAAAATCAGCAGTCTTGCTTTTCACTTCCAGTATTTTAACTTACTTCTACAGTGCCAATATTGCTGTTCTTAGCACTATGCCTGCAGTACTACTTGTATGAATTCCCGTGTCTCATGCAAGCCTACAGCACTTAAAATACAAAGCAAGCACAGCACTATGGCTACAATGGAGCTTAATTACATGATTGTGTCTGTCATATTAAGCTATTAAAATATGAGAAAATGATTTAGAATAACGGAGTAAGGCAAAATGTTGTTTCACTTGTTTAATTTGAAAATATTTTATTCTGTCATATGCAACTCTGCCTCACAGCACCAATTACTTCCCAGCCTAGCAGTGCTCAGTAGTGCATCTCTTCATTAATTTTAAACTGCGAGGAGAGAATGAGTCAAACTACATTTGCAGATGTCTGACCAAGAAATTCCTGAAACTGAAACATCCAATATCTGAGCTTTAACATCTTCAGAATTTCAGATCTTACTGAAGCATGTTTCCTAATTAATACCCCTGTTATACTTGACCAAAATGTAGCATCTAATGAATCTTAGTACAGTTCAAATAATGCATTGCTGTTTTACCTGTTATTTTACTCAGTTGCTGTCATGCCTTTTTCAGCTCAATGTGCCATTAAGAGATGACTGTATTTCTTGTAATACAGAGCATAGGTAGCAGACCACATGGCAAGATAATTCATAGGCCTAATTGTAAGGGCACTGAAAATATATACTTTTTCTCCAAATTAATCCAATAACGTCATCGCTTTACATAAAACACTGTAGTAGTTGATAATATAGCCATAGTTGCAGTATCTTCTTTTAGATTGTAAGAAAGATTTGTTTCTGTCCTTTTTGCACTTCAGATGTTGTAGCTGCAATATCACATGCTGCAATCTGATTGTTTGGATAAGTATTAGTGATTAATAGGTAACATACTTATAGATTCTAGTAAGTTCAATATTTAAATACATTTTCTCTAATAAGAAAATGAAATAGACAGCTGAACTGACAGTTCCTGAGCAGCAGAACATGTGGATTGTGAAGCAGTATCTGTATGTTTGTAGTCTATATACCGAGTGTAATGTATATCAACCACATGAAATAAATCCTCACACTTTGAAGTCAAAGAAGACTGGCTCCATTTACATTTTATTCTCTTTCCATGTACATTCACAAGTAACAGTAATGATCCATGTGCTCTGAATAGAAAAGCTGGGATACACAGGTCTTGAGCCGCAGAGCTGACTTTGTAGCCATATTCATACCTCTCAAACTCTTAGTACAATAAATCTGTACAAAGCTTGACAAAATGAAAGGACAAAGGCTTCAAAATAGGGACAGATCTTAAATATTGCTCTTATAAACCTAAACAGTTAGTAGAGCAACATGGTTTGTGTTATACATGTTCAGAAGGATTTGAAGACGGGAACTCAAATGTTTGCCATTATAGAATGATTTCAATATTTAGATCATCCCAGTGATCTGCCAGAAAACCAACAAATGTTATGAGGAATAGGTTCATAGGTTCATAGGTTGGTACTAGGCTATTGGCCCTAGGGCCTATACAAGCCCAGCCATAACAATTCCCTGGCTATTTCTTCCCATACTAGTTACTTCCCTGGACCCCTGTCTAGCAGGGAGGGTAGACCAAATATATGACATAAAAATCTGGACAATTGAAAGGTATGGTATTACATATCTCTTTTGTCAATATTTTATAATCAAAGAAGGCACTGAGAGTGAGGGAGTACTTAATGACTAGCTGAACTTTGATTAATGTCTCTTGTGCTGTTTTTGCCATAGGCATATCCCTAATTTTATACTCTACTTCTATAATCCTTTTCACCTGCAGTACTTTATGACATCTCTACATGTTTGGCATCAAGGGAGATTTGCTTTGTCTTAAACATTTGAAGCACCATCATTGCTATTAGTTCTTTTGATATCTTAAAGGACAGCTTCAGGTCCTTGTCTGTGGGAACCACTATTGATAACATACTGTCTTCTATGAAGATTGAAAAAGAGCCCCTTTTTTACCAGAATTTAAGAATTATATCTTCTTTTTTTCTCTTTGCCTTCAGCCTCTCACATTGCAACATATCTCTTTTTTCCTGATTTATTTATTTTTTTCTGACTGTATTTGTACAGGGATTTTTTATTAATTTTTTCCCTAAGGATGCAATTTTTTAACCACAATGAAGAGGATTTAAGTTTCTCAGACTAGCAGCCCATCTAAGACAGTTTCATAATGTTCAATATTATAGCCTGGTATTAAATCAGACATGTACAAGTACTGATGTGGTAATATTTAAGTGGTGTTCACCTTCAGAGTGGTATTCACAGCATCTTGCAAGAAATTCAGTCAAAATGGCTGACGACAATCCTTAAGATTCCTAATGAAGTAGATGTCTAGCCTTATCTGAGGTATCAACAGTTCTCAAACTGTGAACAAAATGAAGTGAAAGAAAAACAACATAATATCGCACAGCCTTCATCATTAACTTTTGTGTGGCAAGCCCTGTGCTAATCTTTACTGGCATTTGATATACTGCTGAGAAATATCCTGCTGAAGAATAGGATACAAAAGATGGATAAATCCATACATGATTTGCTCTTATAGAGACATTTCCAATGAATATTTATTTTTTCTTTTGAAAGGTTATACTTTTGAATATGCTTCAAGAAAGATTTATACCTTAATAAAATATGTCATTATTTAAACTTTAAATACCAATGAAAGGGCATATATCTAAGTTGGTGTTAATGTCAGTAAGTATTTGGACAAACATGATTATCTAAGACAAATAAAGGCAGATTTTCTGAGAAGATTCAGAAGCTTCGCACTTATCTTCTTTTTTTTTTTTGCTTTGGATAAAATAATGGTCGATTATTTGCATAGTTCTTCTGCATTTACTTGGTTATGGACTTCTGAGATCTGTATTAACTGGCAGTGTACCTAAGTATTAAAAGGGGGATGATATCCTAACATTAATATCCTAAAGAAACTGAGGTTACCACCAACTTGGAGCTATACCCTTTTACTCAAATTACAGATCTCAGGAGTCGCAAACTCCATCTATTCATCCATTTGCTAAACCACTTGCTTTGGTGAGAGACACGGTAGTTGCAGCTACTGCTACATCCATTGATCAAACCTTCCAACCAACCATTAATCCATACATCCACCCAGTTTATAAACTATTTCTCCTAGTAAAAAAAAAATCACTCTGATCAAAAACTGTCCAAAGTAGCTGAGGCTTGCCTAGCTAGCAGTAGTCTCTAATTCATCTGTGTGATATCTGCAGACATTCTAAGGTAAGCTGATAGATACAATCTGTCAGAAATGTCTTGAGTCAGTGTCAATGTCTTCTTCTCATGGGACATGTCTGATAAACCTCTTATGGGAGACAGCCAGGAAGGATCTTCAGAATATACCAAAACCTAGAGGCATGGCCAAGATGGTGAGCAGTAAATAGCACTGTTTTTCAGCTCTGGTTCATTTTCCCTGACAGGATTTTCACTAAAAAAACTCAAATAGAAGTTTCAAAACTTCATGGATTTATTGTTAAATGTCTGCTGAAAGATTTACTACAAACAATATCAAGTTTGAAATTCTTTTAATTGTTTTACCTGTCAAGAAAACTAGAAAGAATTGTCTCAGAATGAGCCAATCCAGTGTACAGGACAGTACTATGAAAAAAGACATACAGGCTATACTAAGTAACAACAGTGAGCTATCTATAAAGACAGATAAATTAGAAAGCAAAATGGATAATTTTAAAGAAGAATATAAAATAAACAAGTTGAAGTGCTGAGTGAATCTGTTAAACAACAATCATCACAAATCTTGAGTATAGAATAAGCAATGTCTGATTTTGATGGAAGATTACTTCAAAATGAGAATAACACCGAATTTCTTCTGAAACAAAACAACTTAGTCTGGGGGGAAAATGGAAGATTAAGAGAACAGATCTAGAAGGAATAACATCAGGATTTCTTGAATTCCTGAAAAAGAAGAGGGAGACAGTATGATTCAATTCCTTAATACCTGGCTACCTAAAACTTTGAACCTGCCTGAAACTTTTTCCTTTGGCATCAAAATGGCACATAGAAAAAATAAAAACACCTTCATTAAGGTCAGTGACTGTAAGATTTTTATCAAGTCGAGATAAGGATTTTGTCTTGAAAGCTGCATGGAATAATTATCCAGTTAAAATTAAAGAAAATACTATAAGATTTGACAATGACTATAGTGGTATCAAAGAGAAAAGCATGTGTGCCACTTGTTAAATGCTTAAAGAAAAACAAAATTAAAGCACAAATCTTGTTTCTAGCAAAAAATATGGATTCACCTTCCAGAAGGAAAGAAGATTTTTTAATACCATGGAAGATGCAATGGACTTTATACAGAAAAATAAAATCCTAGGAAAAAAAACCCAGAAGAAATTGACTGGAATCTATCAAGTTTTCTGATGAGAAATGTAACAAGAGAAGGTTTGTCAATAAAAGACAAACTGAAGGACAAATGAAAATCAATGTATTTCATGGTTATGAATTCTTATTGATTTAAAGAAGTGCTTAAATACTTATGAATATGTGCTGAATATTACTTTTTACAAGGTAAATCATTTATTTATTTATTTCCCCACTTCAAATGGTTACTAGTTCCCTTTTTAAAATGTTAGAGTTTGATTATTTTAGCTGTATATGACACTGAAGCCCCTTATTTTCATTTAGAGTTTAAATGGTTAAACTATTCATTTTATTCAAAGTTAATCATTATTATGATGGAACGTATGTTAGATGGCACACTTTCTGCTATCTTGGCATAGTTGAGTAATGTACTATTAAACATAATACAAGATGCAACAAATGTCACTAAAGAGGCATGTTAAGTTGCATTCTGGGTTTTGAAAATGGTCCAGTTGTGTGCTACTGATAATATGCTTGACATGAAATAGCACCCAGGAAAGACATGCTATGCTATAAGCAAGTATAAAAGTATAGCTTTTTACATATATAAAAGTTGCTATTGGAATGCTATCAAATAATTAGAGTAACATTCACACTTTTAAAAGATAAACCTGGGTCACACATAACTGTCATACTTTTAATGTATGTTTATGTGCTATGTATCCTTTAAAAAAATGACAGTCTGCTTTATATTAAACATCTCATAGAAATAGTGCTTGCTGAATTATTAAACACTATTTCTTTGAGTGAAATTGCTTTTTAGTGGTTGGGAAACTTTGTGATTTTTTTGGGGGGGTGTTTTGGAGGGGTTTGAGGGATTAATGTGTGGTATGGAGTGGTTTGGATTCACATGCAAGGGTTGTTGAGTGAATTGTAACTTATGGACTATTCATTTTCAATTCTTTATAATGAAAACCAGCCTGAAAAAACTTAGAATCATGACCACTTTTATGCTGCTGCAGGAGTTCGGAAAATTCCATGAACTGTCCAGGTTACCTCTTCCTGTCTAAAAAAATAATCATAATATTTTGAATCATATGCTAAGATGTCAAAGAATGCAAGTTGGACAATAACCAAAAGACAGTGAATTACATTGTAACTCACTGTCAGTTATTATAGCAATAACCCACGGCTGGGTGTGGGTAAAGCCAGCAATACCCACACCCAGCCATGGGTTATTGGTATTATGCAATGACATCATTTAAGAAAAAAGTTAGTTACTTTTCTTAAATAATGTCCTTGTATAATGGTACCATGCTGCTCTTCTTCATTTTCCCCAGTATCCTGGGGCTTTCCTAATGTACTGCACAAGTGTATTGCACTACCAATCCAACTCTTATGCAATAAATCACTGTTGTGTAAAGAAAGGAACAGAGAAATTAAGATTTCCATTTTTTGTTTAATTAAAAAAAAGAAACAAGAAAAGAAATCAGGAGACTTTTAATGTACAGGAAAGATGGGACAGAGAAAATAAAATGATAAGTATGTTTCTCGAGTTTTGCATAATGTATTTTTAAGGATAACAAAACGTAGTATCTCAAAACTATTTATTATGGAAAGTCTGAATTTTAAAAGAAAAGATTTTTCAAATGTTTGTTCAGATACTATTAGACATAACATTTAAGAAAAAATAGGATGTTTCTAACAGTAGTACTAGATTAAAGAGTATCAAATATATAAGGGTAAATATAAATATTCTATTGTATTATATTCTACACTAGGATTATAGCTAAAATATAAAACCTAGGAATATAGTAATAGTAAAGACATACCCCTGGATTATTAAGCTCAGTGCCAGAATATAGTTATTCTTGCACGGAGTGTTTCATGGCCATGTATGACAGCAGTGGGCCTTGCATATTCATGAAGGCATGCTGCTGTCTTCACTACATGGCTCGCACAGTACACAAACCCCCTGCACTCTAGAATTGCCATATGGCAATTCCAAAGCAATTAACATTGTCTGCAGACACTGTTGTCATAACATAGTGTCCGCTGACAAAGTACACTAAAAATCACACAGAAGCACAGCCTTCCCACAATGGTCCAGCACAGATAATGTACAGAATGGTATGCCAGTGTACATGCTGGCATACCAAATAAGTAAATATGTTCCTGAGAGGAACATTTAAAATAACAATTCCTCCATGTAGGATAAAGTTGTCGAGATGTCCTGCCCTAAGAGGCAGAAAATAATGTGCATACCCTAAAGTGAAGAATAATAAAACACATTTATTTTTTTTTCTGTCCCCAATAAAGTTTAAGTGTAGCTGAGTGGGTATGCACGTCATGCAGCTATGCTCACCCTAGTTTACACATCCCAAGGAGCTAAATAGAAATAAATAGCCAAAATGTGCAAAGCACGATAGTGTAGTTGTTAGTGGATATGCTTTGCATGCAGTCATTCATGGTTCGAGCTCCAATGAAGGCTGTTTACTTTTATATGTGAAAGCAGTACTATTTTTTTTTTTTTATAATTAGGTAGCAAGTAATATATATTTTCCAACCAGATTAGTGCAGTAGGTCCAAATGTGAGTTGTCAGTCTAATAAAGTTGTGAAACCCCCATATAAACACGTGTCCCATACAGTATAGACACACAAAATGTAATGTAATGAAAGCAAATAGGGGGACATTATATAAGGGCAACATACATATCATAATATGTAATTTATGAGGAATCAACCCCACAATCCTGATAGTCCATAAAAGGAAAGATGAACAATGCTAACTTGTGCTCAGCTATGCTTAGCTGGTGTAAACATTGCTTAAATGTAAATGCTAAGCACGAATTAGCATAGCTACATGAATTTGTGTACTAGTTAGCTGTGTTTAGAAACTACCCCTTTAAGCAATGCTTGCCCTAGCTGAGCAGGTTTGCCCGTAGCTTAGCTTAGCTCAGCATATTCAAACTCATCCAATCACAGCAAAGGGTGGGAATGCAGCCCTATTTAAAACCCGCAGGTGGGAATACAGCCATAACCAGCTGTAGCTGATTACTGCAGGCACTATAGCTGGAGCTGGTGAGGGTACGAGCTTTCGTGCAGAGCATTAGGGCATTCAGGAGTCCAGGGTTATGGTTAGACTCCTCATGAAAGACCATGAAGGGAGACTGCTGTTGGACCAGTACCAGGGCTCCCAATACAAAGTGAAGGCCTGGGACAATCTTGCACGTGATCTCACCAGTGCTACTGACATCCCTTGGACTGGTGAGCAGGTACAGCACCATTATGTTGACCTCAAGCATAAGAAGAGGGAGCTCTTGGACCACTGGACACAAGATGCATGGACACGGAATGTCCCAGAAGTAAGTGTGTAAGTATCAATATCAATTATTGTGTAATACACTTCAGCTTGAGCATGTGATCAATAGGTATGCATAATTGCTTCTTTATCTACTGTAAAGTGGCAGATGAGTGGGCTGTGAACATGGACACACATGCTGGCAGGCTGTTAAGGCTGTGCCAGGAGGCTGGTGATTAAAAATCTAGCTTGCAGTATTCTGGGTAAATAAATAGCAAACAGTAGTAGAATAAAGGACTGTTATCATGTTAATATAGTCTGTGTAATGCTGATTAAAAGTAAAAACCCCAGACTGTTGTGTTTTCTTTGTCATGTCTTGGTAGGAATGTAAATATGAACAGGTTTTGCACAGTAACCATGCCTCTGACAGCAAGAATGAAATGAGGATCATTTTACCAAGATTGTGGAGCTTGAAAACAGGTGTTCAATGTAATGAAATGTGCCATGCGGCAAGATCTTAACCCTGAATAGAATGTGTAAACTAGAAAATGTTATCCTCCGCAGCAGTGCTTCGTGTTAATCATTGCTTCCCAGAATGTAATACGTCAAAGTATGAATACTAGTGTTGACAGCTTTACAAATGCCCATAGTGGTACATTTTTAATGAAATGTGAGATTTTGTAGGACAGAGCATACCTATGGCCACTGCAAAGGACACAACTTCACTTCCTTCCCAGAATAAATGACTATTGTGTTGCATTGGAGTTGCTTATGCTAGTTGGTATGATATTTATGTGTTTTTGATATAAAATAACAGTTGTATGCAGCCATTCATGAAAAGTCAACACATATATTTTGTCTGAAAATCACAGTACAGTTGTCATCACCTAGGTTTTTTCTCAGGACACAACTTCCCAAAGTGGGACTGACCTTTACAAAGAGGGAAAGGTGGTAATACTAATGAATACACAGTGCAAGAACTATCTGTCATGACTGAATGTTACAACTGCAAGGTCAGATTGTGCAAACCAGAGAGTAGGAGGGAGAAATGAGGCAAGGAAAAATTAGCACTTCCTCAGTAGCTGATTGTGATGAAACACAACCTTGTCGCATGTTTTTTTCATAAACAGGCACGGTTGAATCCCGGCAGTGGTAGTAAGTTGTATGTATATTTTCACAGAACAATTATGTGAATTTGTGTAGAAACAGTCAGGTAGTATTAATAGAAATTTCATTCACAGGTCTCCCAGGTAAGGAAATGTTTGCATTAGCTGTAATAAGGCTTTACTAACACACTGTCTGTGTACAACACTTCCACTTTCCAACACCAAGGCTGCAAATGACAGCAAGATATGTGCAAACACCAAGCACTTTGTTCCAATACATGTCCCTCAAGTGTCACGCTGTCATAGCAAGTAGACAATGCTGCCATTAACCAGGGAGACAGATAGAAACCCCAGCAGAGTATGTCAGAAGCACACCCAGCAAGCATGAGTGCAAGGCACCTCAGTCTTTGTCAACAGTCCAAAAATGGTGTAGAGTAGCTAAATGTACTGGTAAGCCAAAATAAAGTTCCAAATACAGTAGCAAAAAGGCACAGCATGACCATCCACATATAAACAGGTTTATTAAATCCAAGCTTTCTAGTCAAAGCTCTTTCTCAAGAATAAAACACTTCCTTAAAACTACACAATAAATAACACCTGCCAATCCTAAAGCAGATATCATTAACTCATTAAGTACTTCGTAGAACACTTCTAAAATTTTAAATACATATCTAATTACTTAATAAAACTTCATGTGCTTACAGAAAGTGCAATCATGGCAGGGGACTGTACCCCTTATTAAACTGAAGTCTCTCTTCCTGCTTGCTGAGATCTTTAAAGCAAAGAAGTTGTTTTAAATTCCTTTCTTTCTTATAAATGAAGTAGGGCCTGCTTTCCACTATCTTCTCAACATTAATATCAGAACTTAAAATAGTCCAACTCCTTTTGATTATGGATTGAATCTGTCCCAAGCCCTGAACCTAGGGCCCTGTATACTAGAGTAAGAGAAACATACCACTACACCATCATAGCAGTAAGATTCACTTATGTTTATTCAGACACAACATGCAGTACAGTCAGTTTACCATAGGGAATGAATACTGTGGAATCAGTAAAATGATGCATACATATATATATATATATATATATATATATATATATATATATATATATATATATATACATATAAATATATATATATATATATATATATATATATATATATATATATATATATGTAGATATATATATATATATATATATATATATATATATATATATATATATATATATATATATATATATATATAAATATATATATATATGCATACATAGATATAGATTCAGATATACATTATTTGTCAATAACTTGGAGTAATGTCATACCCCAGAACACCTTAGCACAAGGAGTCTGGACCAAGCCAGATGAAGTGTGGGGACAAGTGTATGGAAATAGAAACATGTCCGTAATAATTTGGTAGATAAACTGTAGAAGTTGCTGCAGTAACACCGTCTGTCCTAACATATGTTGCATGCAATATCAGATGTCTGAGACATCAATTGACTGTCATTGTGTAGTGAGTACATTCCATACATCATCCCACTGAATTGTCAGCAATACACACCTGTCATGAGAACCAGACCAAATATATGAGCCATTCTGTACTTCCCATGAACACCTGGAGGGTTGAGACCTATAAGTGCAACTATATATCATTAGGGAAACTACACTGAGCTGACAAGCATGTCATCAAGTAACATCCAAAATACAGTCAGGACAACACATCACTACCCCAAAACAGCTTTGGGGAATTACATATGCATTAGCTACTACAGCACACACTACAGGGATGGAACTGTACTGGCGAACAGACACTGGTGTGAAAGTGCATACACCCAACCAATTGCAACAAAGTCACAGCTACATACCAGTAAGCCTAACAAATAATACAGTACAATGGCTGTGTGGACAGATATATCCTCCATGAAAGTCACACAATGCCCATACATATCCTGTGCCAGGTCACAGTGTAGCCAGAATTGTGGGCTGGTATGGGACGTGTCTCAAAATGCCCATACAAATATGTACTGCTGATAGACCACCAATAACTGGAGCAGCATGCACAGTTGGAGACAAATGGACCCATGCCACTGAAATCTGCCACCACAGTACAGCTAATAAGTACACAGTATGCTGCTACAAAATCAGGATAGGCCATACACAATGGCCAGATATACACTGACCTTTTAGCAAAATAACTGAAATGACTGAAGATAGAAAACTGAAAAACAACCAGCCAGTAATCCAGACAAATGTACTATACTCTGATATCTCGCCCAAAGCCATCAAGTGCAAGAAGCAATTAACACTTAATTACATATTTAATTAAACAACCTCCAATTACACTCCTCACTTAACCCCATAGGGGATAAAGTATCAAATGTTAACATGTAACTTGATTCTTTACATAACAATGGTTCTGTTATAAGTGTTATATCAAAGTGAGAAACAAACATTTTTCCAAACCAGTACCTTGTAACCCACTACAGTCCTCATGGTGAAATGTACAGCTATAGAACTTATGTCTTTCTTAATAATATCTCTCACATGTTCTAACAGCCTAATTTTAAAACATGTCTTACTCTTCCCCACATAAAATGTGTTACAAGGGCATTTAAGAGTGTTACCAACCTCTTGACTGTACAGAGTTCCACATGTTGTCCATCCTTTGCACTCATATGCATTGCCCCTACCCCACAACATGTGTGTGATTTCACAACATCACTGGGATGATAGCAGGAATGACAGCACTAAATAATGCTAGACCATACCTATCAAACTCTTACTGCATGACATCTGGACAAAGCCAGGCATATTTTAAATATTGCTGTTATACACTGAGAAAGTTGCTGGTGTTACAGGGTTGTTTGTAACATATCTTTTATGAGGTATATGAAGTCAGAAACACAAATGGATGTTGCCATTTACTGATAGGAATCATCAGAGTATGCCACTGATTTGCCAAGGACAACACATGTCTAGGGAACAGACCAAACATAAAACACAAACCTCTGGTTATTATGTGGATAGCCCTACAGTTGACAGCTATGTAGACACATAACTTTGTCAGACTGAAATACATGCAGAACTAGCATGTCCAGACAAACTCTGTAAAACTAGCAGTATTCAAACCATATAACAGCAATACTCACATTCTGTCCCTAAGTCTGAAACCTTCTCCACCATTTAGTTGGCCTGTCTCCACAAGTCTTCTTGTAAGAGTTATTCTCATTTGCTGTCTGTAACACTGTAACTCACACACCTCCAGGATGTCTTTCTCACAGGCAAGGTAAAGGGACAACGCCCACATGAATTACTCAATTATAGAAGTGTGTTGTCATGACATTGGCTATTGGAAGAACTACACAGCTGCTCTGCATGCCATTAGCAAGCAGGGAACAACAATTGGTGCACAGGCCATTACCTGATCAAGAGCAATACCTACAAAAGGCAAGCTGTCACCTATTCAAACTAGCTGTATACCAGTAATTTACAGAGAAAAAAATACAAGAGTAACTGCTACAGATTACCCACTGCACTGTAAAAAAAGAAGGCATGTGAAACAAGTAAACATGTAATTGAATGTAGTATGTGTTCTGTAATAACTGGAAATAGGTGTTTGGAAGAATATGTCTCAACAAGACATGCTGTACTGATGTCCTGCTGAACTGCACCTATGACCATAGCATCTGGCTCTGACTTGAGTGACATAGACCACAGCTCAGGACCCTGACTCACCCCAGGAAAGGACAGCTCACATATGATAACCACTGGAGTGTCTGCCAAACATTACTAACTGTGCCTCTGCTAGGCCAGCTACTGGGATGTTGTACATATCCATAAGTTACCTGTGAATATGAGTATGATACACATTTGTCTTGTAAATCTAAGATAACTATATAGAGCATGTGCATAGTAAAGTACTGTTGCAGAAATGTGTGTTGAACTGCATGAGATAAAGTGAATTCATACCATTAAACTGTATGGTGTTCTGCTTGAGAATATGCACATTTGTGCCTGATATCTGTAGTCACATACACATACAGTTATGTTATGTCAGCCAAACCATTGGCAAGTCTGTAAATAAAGACATTGTAACATAATAGCTTAGTTATGACTGTTGGACACTCTCCAGGTTATCACTATGATGTCAAAGTCTACTGTGCAATCGACTTACTTATGTATGGTGCAGCTATATTAATAGTGTCAGTACTGATGTACCTTTACCACCCATTTATGTGTGCCATTGTCCAGAAGTCCTGCTATAACAGGTTGAGAGGTATGACTGAGCAGCAAGACTGTAAATACAGTGTGCCATACTAACATAGGACAGACATGTATACCAGGTATCACCTGGGCATATGTATGCATGCATATGTTCAGCTGGAAGGCACAAAACAAATAACATGGGTTGTAAGCAGTCAGGTAAATAGGTTGTGCATGTTGTACATGTGTGTAATATCAGTTTCAGTGCATACAACAGACATAAATGTATACAGCCACTGGTTATTGCATTGCCCTGACACTGATATCAGTACTAGAATAGGCATGATTATCAGGTTGTAATTGAAGAAGTGTCCAACTGTGTTATGACCCTCTGTCCATGCCTACCACTAACAGCTATATGAACACCTATATACAGTGGCTATCAAAAGTGTACACACCCCTGTTGAAATGCCAGGTTTATGTGCTGTATGAAACTGAGACCATAGAAAATCATTTCAAAATGTTTCTCACCTTGAATGTGAGCCATAACCTGCACAATTCTATTGGAAAACAAACAAATCTGGTAGGGGAGACAATTTAAACATAACATATGTACTATATGCTGGTTGCATACATGTGCACACACATAGACTAATACTTTGTTTATGCACCTCTTGCTGTAATCACAGCATTCCGTCTTCTTGGGTACACACATGCCATCAATTAAAGAGACTCTGATTAACCCCAAATAATATTCAGCTGTCCTACTAGGATTTATTCAAAATTTACCCAGTTGCCTGCTAAAGCAAAAGCCATGTTTTGCAGAGAGCTTACAAAGCATCAAAGGGATCTCAGTGTGGAAAGGTATCAGTCAGGAGAAGAGTAGAAAATTGTCCACAATACTGGATATACCATGGAATACAGTGCAGTCATCAAACAGTGGAAAAGATATGGGATAACAGTGATGCTGAAAACAGCTGGACGTCCATCCAAAGCGGATGAAATGACAAGATGACAACTGGCCATGGAGGCTACCAGGAGACCTACAGTAAAACTGAAGGAGCTTCAGGAATGCCTGGCAAGTCCTGGGTGTGTACCACATGTGTCAACAATCTTCTGTATTCTCCATATGTCTGGCCTATGGGGCAGGGTAGCAAAATGGAATCCTTTTCCTACACTGAAAAGCATCCAGGGCCAGACAAACATTGACAAACACTACATCAAGTCTCCCAAAAGCATGTTGGGAAATGTGTCATGGTCTAATGAGACCAAGGCTGAACCTTTGGCCCACAATTCCAAAAGGTATGTTTGGCCCAAAACAGCAATTTGCATCAGAAAAAGAACACCATCCCCACGGTGAAGCATGGTGGTGGCAGTATCATGCTTTGTTGTTGCTTTTCTTAAGCTGGAACTGTGCCTTTAGTTAAGGTGGAGGGAATTATGAACAGTTCCAAATAACAATCATTTTTGTCCCAAAACCTACAGTTGTCTGCTAGTCAGTTGAAGACGAAGAGGGATTTTACCTGTCAACATAAAAAATGACCCCAAGCAGTCACCCAAATCAACAAATGAATGGCATCACAAGATGAAAAGTACAGTTTGGGAATGTGCATGCCAGTGCCTACATTCCAATAGTAAATCTGTGTGTTGACCTGAACAAGGCTGTGCACAAGAGATGCCCTTACAGATTGACACATTTGTAGCAGTGTTGTAAGGATGTGGGCAACTATTGCCAAATAAAGATGTGCCATGATGTTAGACTCCAACCCAAGATGAATTAATGCTGCAATTATCTCCATAGGTTCTTACACAATGCATCAGTTTATGGGTGTGCACACTCATTCAACCAGCTTATTGTATTGATTTTTATTTGCATATGTTTTCCCATAACAGATTGTTATGTTTTCAACTGGATTGTACAGGCTAAAGGTCACATTAAAGGTGGGAATTGTTTTGACATGAGTTATTATGGTGTCATGTTTAATTTGCCCAAATACCAGGCATTGTAACAGGGATGTGTACACTTTATATCCACTGTAGCTGTATGTACTCAGCAAAACCTGACCTGTAAAACCAGCCTCCACCAAGGTAGAGTAATCCCCTTTGGTGGACAGCACCAATACACAAACCACATAATAGGTTGCTATATTAGCTGTACAGGGCCACATAGGTGCAGGCAACAAATTGGAAGCATGTCCACCTCTATCTGAACAAGCATGTAAGTTCACAGGTGACTCCCTGTAAGGCTAACTATGACTACAAATCAGGCATATCCACACCACCAAGGCCAATCACAAGGGTGTCTCCACATATGTTGTCAGTCTCAGAGGCAACAACACAATTCACCCTGTGCTGGTGGTAAATCACACCTCATACACACATGTCATGGCTATAGGCAACCTGCTAAAGACAGGTTATTTATTTTATTTTACATTGGTTTATCGAGAAAGTCTGACTGGATATATGTCCATTTTCAGTGGTGGCCCAGGGAGAAAAGCTCCAGAAAGCAGAGTACAAATACATTAGGAACAATAGAAAGATTTGGAAATAAGTATAATATACAATTTTCAGCAGGGTTACAAACTTAGATAAAACATAGTAGACAACATCAAAATCATGCGGCTTCAGTTTCAGGCAATAATATGTGCAGTTATGGGCTAAGTCCCTTCAAGAATTCACACACTTATTAGAGCATATGATTGAAATGCTTAGGGAGAGTTTGCATGAACAGCGGGTGGTGATTAGTTGGGTTTAAGCAGGGCCATTGCTAATGCTGCTGGAAGTGTAGTTTGAGGCTTTTTTTGAACTGGGTTAAGGAGGATTGGTGAGAAAGTTCAGCGGGTAGCATATTCCAAGTTTTGCCTACTGAGTTAGTGAATAGAGAGTCCCCAGCCACATTTATGCTATTAGTTGTTTGTACCAGCAGTTTGTCAGCAGAGCATAGTGACCTCGGGTTGCTGTATAGTTTGATGATCTTATTTAGTGCTGGTGTTTTTTTGGGTTGATATAGTATTCTGTGGGTTATTACAAGTTGGTTGTATCGGAGAAGACTGGGCCATTCCAGCCATCCCAGTTGAGTTAGGTTGACACAATGGTGGGTCCTAGAGGTAGCACCTGTAACAAATCTAGCAATATGGTTGTAAAAACTCAAGTTTGGTAAGGGTGGCTTGGTTCAGGTTAGTGAAGAGGGGGGAGGCATAGAGGAGGGTAGATAGTAGGTGGGACCAAGCGATAGTGGTTCTTGCAAAAGGAGTGAGAAAGGGTTTTATCCTGTATAGGGAGTCCAGTTATTTGTTGACAGATTTCATGGTTTGATTGACATGGATATCATATTTTAGGGTGTTGTTGACTGTGATGCCCAGGAGTTTTGTGTGAGTATCTGGGGATATAATTGTGCCATTGTTGGAACTTATAGTAAAGAATGGTGTGGAGTTTTTCAGGTGGGGGAAAAGATGAGCAGTTTAGTTTTGCTGGGGTTTAATAGAAGCTGACGGTTTGCAAATAGTTTTCCTACATTACTGAAAGTATTCTGGGTTAGGGTCATAAGCTCATTTGAGGAGGAGGCGGTACATATTAAAGTAGAGTTGTCTGTGTATTGGATGCAGGTGACCTTGGGGGTGATGGTGGGTAGGTCATTAATAAAGACTGAGAAGAATAGTGGTCCTAGTATGGAGCCTTGGATGACTCCTAGTGTAATGAGTAGTTATATGTATAGGGTATTCTGCCATAAAACTGCTTGTTGTCTATCAGACAGGTAAGATTGGAACCATTTAATAGAGCTACTATTCAGTGACAGTTCCTTCAGGGTACGGAGAAGCAGTTGGTGATCGACCATATCAAAGGCCGTAGAGAGATCTAGGAAGAGCGTTGTGGTAAGTTTGTTATTGTTTTGGTTGATGTTGATAGAGTTAGAGAAGGCTAGGAGGGCTGATGTGGTGCTGTGGTGTGGCCGAAAACCATGCTAAGAGTTGGCCAGTAGTTTATTTTGGGTGAGATAGTGCATTAATTGGTTGTGGATGCGCTTTTCCATAATTTTGGCTATTGGTGATAGTATGGTTATTGGTCGAAAGTTTGAGAGGCCTAAAGAATTCCTTCCTTTATGAAGGAGAATGACATGGGAAACCTGTCCAGAGAGAGGGGATAGTGGCTTCAGTCAAGGTGTGGTTTATTATGATTGAGACAGGGTATGCAATGGCATCTGCCCCTTTTTGTAAATATTCTGGTGGGAAGAGATCAGCTGCCAGGGTAGTAGCCTTTAGTTTAATTGGAGATCGAATGGTGGATGTAGATACAGGTTGGGAGGTGAAAGGGAGTGGGGTAGTAGTTGTGGAGGAGTTTTGAAAGGAGCTGGTGGGGGGTAGTTGGCTTGCTAGTGATTGGATGGTTTTGGTAAAAAAATTGTTAATGATGTTAGCAGTTTCCTCTGGAGTTTTAAGGTTGCAAGTTGAAGTGGTGGAGGTGGAGGTTTGGCCAGGGTGGAGCAGTTTGTTTATGCCTGCCCCAAATTTTTGAGGTTTGTTCTGGTGTTTTTGCTGAAGGTGTTGATAGAAGTTTTTTTTTTTTTGTCTAAGAGTGTGGCTTTCTTGGTATCATTCCTTAGTTGTCGGAATTTAATATGGTCAAGTGGGTCTTTGGAGGTGCGCCATTTGTCCCATGCTATATTTCTTGCTAAGATTTTGGTTTTGGTTACTTTAGAGAGCAGGGGCGGTCTTAGTTTTGGCTCTGAGGGTGCGGATAGGAGTGTGGGCATCTAGAATGGAGAGGAATTTAGAATTAAAGAGGCTACAGGCTCATCTAGTGGAAGTTCTTTAAGTATGGTCCAATTGCATGCTCTGAGTTCATTCCAAAAGTCAGTGGAGTTAAAGTTCTTGTTGTTTCTGATAGATTTATATAGAACTTGGTGGTGGTTATCTACTTTATGCTTAATGATGTAAGTGAGTAGGTGGTCACATATAATCTGGGAGGGTACCTGTGTTATACAGGTCTGGGTGATTGTTGATAAGAATCCAGTCCAGGATACTGCCTTTGTAGTTAGATTTATTTATTCTGGTGGGTGAGGATACCATACTTTCATGGGGGTATGTGTTTGAAAGCCATTGGAGGAAGTCTTCGAGGGTATTTGCATTGTAGCCTGGAGGGCTATAAATAAAGGCAATGAATATAGATTTACTTTTGTTAAGCTGTAGTTAGCTGTAGTGGTTAGGTGGGAACATCACCACCTGCCCCCCTTTTGCATAGGGGATATGCACATCAACCACACCTCTCCCCTCATCTATGGTGAGCAGGTACATATTGCCTAATGAGGTCAACAACAGCAAGTCACCATGGGGCCTGATAACATCTCTGTCTGCCTCCTACATGAACTCAGGCATGTGCTCATAGCTCCATTACACACTGTAGTCAAACACAGCCTTGGCACCATCCACACCCCATCCACATGGAAGATGGCCACTGTCATCCCTCTACACAGAAATGAATGGGGGATAGAGGATTATGCAATTAACTGTCCATCACTGGGGGGAATATGACACATCAGGACCAGGAGTGCAATGCAAGCTGATATTGTTGTGATAGATTAGAGGGCTAAAGTGTAGTTGTGAGTAGTGGCGACTAATATCCACTGTTGATGTGCAATCTGACAACTGTATGATGTCCTCTGATGTGTTTTCCTGTTTATGTCTTCCAGGTGCAATGCAGTGGCCAAGAATGCTTGCATTTACAGAGGCAGAAAATGCAGTCATAATTGAAGCTGTAACACAGCAGCATGCTATCCTATTCAGTCAACACCACAAGATCTGTGGGAGAGGACCACCCTGTGGAATGACCTTGTCTACAGGGTGAATGATGTCAGCTTGCACAGCCAAACTTACAAGCAGATCCGGCATTGTGCTACCAACCTCATACACAATTCCTGGCAAAGGGCTGCTGCCGTAGTGAGGGACTGCCTATCCACAGGTGGGGTCCCATCCATCCAGGCCCCACTGACACCCACTGAATAGCTCCTCACCAACCTTGGAGCACCCACCCCAAGCATCCTACAGGAAGCAGAATCAAGCATTGTGGCGGTGGGTTGCACCCATGCAGTGAACAAGGAGCGTCCAGGAAAGGCCCCAGTGCACATTACTAGAATAGTGTAGCATAAATACTTGTATCTGTATAGTATCTACATGCATATGTCAGATATGAGAGTAGGTTTTGATGGGGTTTTGTAATGCACAGAAGTGCACATCTATGGTGATGGGCAGTATGTTTTGTAGTATTGGGGGTTGTACTGTTAATGTGCAGAAATGCTGCTACCACCCTGTACCAAGGCTACATGTGAGTCTGCTGACAGTACCTCTCTCCCACAAATATTTAGGTCCCTCTGGTCTACAAGTGAGACAGCAGCCTGTAGCTTGTGAGTATGGAATTGTTTTGTTGCAGTTTGTCAAGGCCATGCTATTTGCCATGTACACAACTATCACACCTAGCCATATTGCATGATGTGCATGTTCACATTTGTTGGTGTTAACTGCAGTGCATCACAGTTGTCACCATGGGGGCATATCTGAAGGGTATGTAACATTCCTGTAGCATACCTCGCAACCTATCAGTGCAAGATGTCTGGACATACACCAATAACATGGGGGTACAAATGGGCTACAGTAGAGACAAGTATGAAACATTAATCTTATAAATTGGATACAACAGTGTGCACACCCCTGTTAAGATGCCAAGTGTTCCTGATATATACAATGACAGACCACAGTATTACATTCCACACTTTTTCTGACCTGTAATGTGACCATAACATGAACAATTAACTTGTAAAACAGACAAATATGTTAGGGCACCAAATATGGGGTATACAAACCATACAATATGCTGGATGTATATGTGTACACACCCTCCAAATAACATATTGTGGAGGCAGCTTGTGATGTACTAACAGTGTTCACTCTACTTGGGTACACACCTGCCAGCAAGTACCGGGACTTAATGTAACACCGAAAAACAGTCTGCTGTCCATGAAGTATGTGCATGAGATTTGCTCAGTTGCCTGCAACAGAAACAGCCATAGCTTGCAGACATCTTACAAAGTGTCAAAGGGATCTCATATCTGAAAGGTATCAGTAAGGAGTAGGGTACAACAACATTACCACAGCATTGCATATACCATGGAACACAGTACAGACATTCATCTACAGGCAGATTAACTATGGAACAACAGTGCTGTTGAAAAGAACCAGATGTCCCTCCCAAACAGATGAAAAGACATGTTGAGAATTGATCAGGGAGGCTCCCATGAGACATGCAGCAACACTGAGGGACTTGCATGAATCTCTGGTAAGTACTGGTTCATAGGTGCATAGGTTGGTACTAGGCTAGTGGCCCTAGGACCTATACAAGCCTAGCCAAACAATTCTCCAGATATTTCTTCCCACAATATTTACTTCCCTGGACCCCTGTCTAGCAGGGCAACTGACATGATTTCCCAGGGTGAATTTCCTATCTCCTATCCAATCATCAAGGTTACGTTTGAAAAGGCCCAAGGAAGCCCTCTGCTTGACATGTATGGGCAGTCTATTCCAGAGTATGGGGGGGGGGTCTCTGGGTCAGGAACCTATCCCTCCAGCATGTTTTGCTCATTGTGATGACAAGGTTTAGATCCCTGGATCATGTGAATCTGAGGGATTGGGATTTCTTTAAGTGGAGCATGTCCAACAGCTCAGGGTTTGACATGACCTTGTATGTTAAGCAGAGATTGCCTCTGAGTAGACAATATGCCAAAGAGTATAGCTGAAGTTTTTTTAGATGGTCAGCATAGGGAATCTGCTTTAAGCCTGTGATTCTTTTAGTGAGATATTTCTGTGGCTTTTCCAGCTGTTGCAGATGTCTTGTGAGGTACATACCAAATGGGGCATTGTACTCCATAATGGGTCTAATGAGAGATGAGTACAATGGGATAATGACCTCCTTTTTTCTGAATGAAAAGCCCTTAGTTATGAGGTGTGCCACATAGAAAGATTTCCTGACTGTTGTGGTGATGTGGTTATTGAAGGTGAGACCACTGTCCACCTGTGTCCCTAAGTCTCTCATCACACTTTCAGTGTTTAGTGTACTGCCACCTATGTGGTAATTCATGGGTACATGGTTTTTCCCAAAGGGGATAACTATACATTTCTTGGCATTAAACTTGAGCCCATAGGGTCTGGCACCAAGCATCTGTTTCTGTAAGGCCCTTTTGTAGAATATCCACATCATTTGGGGATTCAATAATAGGTCCCACTTTGCAGTCATCTGTGAACTTTGTTAGCCAGAGTCCCTTAGTGTTGGCCTGTACTTCAGAGAAGTAGATGCCAAACAAGAGCGGTCCCAGGACTGAACCCTGAGGTACTCAACTTGTCATTTGTCTGGAGCTGGATTTGGAGTTGGCTACTTTTACAGTATGGGTTCTGTCAGTAAGCCAGTTAGCAACCCATTGAGTGACGTAGGATTTATGCCCAGATTAGTAAGTTTATCTATGATTCCAGAGTGGGGGATGGTGTTGAAGGCCTTGGCGAGGTCCAGATAGGCTGTGCGGACCATCTTACCCTCGTCCACAGCTCTGGAGACTGATTCAAAAATCAATCAGGTTCGGGAGACAAGATCGGCCCTTCACAAACCCAAACTGGGTGGGGTCCAGTGTTTGAAGGTTGCTAATGTCTTTGTTTGTAAGTTCCATGATAATGCATTCCATGCCCTTGCAGATCAGGCTCGTCAAAATAATGGGATGGAGTTCCCAGGATCCCCCCTTGTGGAATGGGATAACTGTAGCTGTGTGCCTCTCAGTGGTCATGAAGCCTGAGGTGAGGCTATGATTAAACATGACACTTAGGTGAGGTGCCAATTCATTTTGTAGTTCATGTAGTACACAGCCTGGGATGTCATCTGGTCCCATGGATGCTGTATTCTTAGCTTTGGAGAGTGCAGTTTCTAACTGTGTGGCTGTGATTACCAGAATTTGGCAATCTTTTGATATTGAGATAGGCCTTTTAGGAGGTCAGAGGGGGGTGAAGTTGGCACTAAATTGATATGCCAGGATATTGGCAATATCCTTGGGATCGGTATATTTAATACCATTCTGTTGTAGATCAGAGCAGATCTGAGCATTGCCATTTAGATTCTTGACATAACTATAGAATGCCTTGTGGTTGTCTTTGGAATATTTGGCGATTTTATTTTTGTAACTGGCTTTGGAGGATTTTGTGAGGGATCTCAGCTTCTTACTGAGGCTGGTAAGGGAGTTTTTTTTTGCATCCTGGGATTTTTCTCTTTTCTGCAAGAGTTTCTTCCTTCTGTTGTATAGTTTGTTTATGGCAGGGGACCACCAGATTTGCTTCCTTTTTTTGGAAGAGAGCATCTTGGTTCTATTTGGGATGACACTTTTCATGCACGAGTGGATGTGCTCATAAAGTGCCTTAGTATAGGATTCAGCAGTCTAACTTTCAGCTCCCATCTGCATGGGTGCCATGAAGTTTGTCACTTCTGATTTAAGTAGCATGAAGTTGGCTTTGGAGTTTTTTTTACAGAGGTTTCCTTACTGGGGGTGGGGGTAGGATGTGGATGTCAAGGTTGATTTGCTTATGGCCAGACCTGACCAATGGGGATGACCACTGATGTGGAGCATCAGTGGTCATCCCCATGGGTGGGGGTAGGATGTGGATGTCAAGGTTGATTTGCTTATGGCCAGACCTGACCAATGGGGATGGCCACTGATGTGGAGCATCCATCTCCCATGTTGGTAATGACAATGTCTAGGATATTGGAGCCCTGGTGGGACAATGGATTAGTTGATCCAGGGCATTGGAATTTATGAATTTCAAGAACCATTGAGAAAAGGTGTTGGTACCCAGTATTTTTCCCAGTTAATGGTAGGGTAGTTGAAATCACCCAGTATTAGGGTGTTTTGTTGTATCTTAATATTTTCCAGTATGTTTAGAAAGATGTACTGAGAATGTTGGGGCATAGTGGGGGATCTGTAGCAAGCTACAATTTGGATTGCAGTCTTACCTAGTGTTAGTTGCACCTGCAGAATTTCAGATGCATTGTGTTGGACAACTATCCTGGAGGTGTGAATATCCTTGGTGAATATGGACAATCCCCCACCTTTAGTGTTTCAGTCTTGGTTTGGTGGCCGAAAAGTGTGGTAAGAGTTGTAGCCTGGTATTGCAAGGATGCTGTCTGGAGTCTTGAACCAGGTCTCAGTTACTGCACAGATATTGATGTTCTCCATTTTTAGGAGTCCCTTGAGAGAGGGCATTTTGAGGTTTAGACTTCTAGCATTAAGTAGCATTACCTTCAGATTTTGCATGCTTGATCTGTTATGGTGGTGGTTTTGCTCTTTGAACCTTGCCTAAAAAAGGCACTATAGGGGTGGCAAGAGCTTTAGCCAGTAACCTGAATCCCAGGGGTGACAGGTGCAGACCATCTCTGGCAAAGCATTGTGGTTTGTTGATCATGTTGTCCCAGGCAGACAGATACTGGATCCCCTTTGAATGACACCAGAAGCTTAGCCAATTGTTGAAGTCAATCATTTTGTGCTTATACTGCGGTATCATGCTGGACAAAGGCAGGATGCTAGTCAGGGCTAGGGTTATACCTGCCTGGGCCACATGATCTGAGAGCTCTTCCATGTCTCGTTTCATGTAGTCCAGGGAGGTACATCTCAAGTCATTCACTCCAACATGGACAATGACAGAGTTGTATTTGTACTTGTTAAGGAGTGACTTGAGTGCATGTGTTATGTGGTGGATCCTGGCACCCAACAAGCAGCTGTCTGTAATTTTCTCCTTGCTCAGCCTGGAGAGTGGGACATCAATGTGTCTGACTATAGAGTCAACTATGACTAAAGTGTTGGGTACATTGTCTTGCCTTAGGGGCTGTTGTTGGGTAGCACACTTGTGTTGTGAGCTATGTGTCACTTTGGTTGGGACTGGTGTTTGTTTGTGTTTCAGCTTTGGAGGTCCATGTTGCTTGGGCAGGTTAATGTTAACGGCCTCCACATATGTGGGTTTAGTGTTGCTATGTGTGGGTGTTGATGGTGTGGGTTTTGAAGGCTATGTGTTGCTTGAGGTATAGTGCAGGTGTTAACCTTCTCCTCTTGACTGTCTAGCACAATCTTGGCTGGAGAGAGCTTTGCTTCCAGTTTGGCTATGTAAGTGCATCTCTCACAGGTTGTAGTGTTGGGTGGTAGGAGGAGAGAGTTGTCTGTGTACATGAGGCAGTTGCTGCATTGTCCCAGTATGCCTAGATTCAGCAGGTGTACAGGAGAAATCACTGGAAGCTGACCCTTGGACATGCCTGTTTAGGTGCTTTTTTTTGTAAAGTACTAGAGCTGTTTTCCCTTCCCTTTGCAAGGTACTTTGCAATTATAGGGTGTTTAGTGCCTACAACAAATTTCTCCTTATTAACAATGAGAGCTGAGTGCTCGTATCAGTTTAAGGCTTCCTACTGCTTTCCAACAGGTTCTAAAGCAAGTGCTAGTCTCAGGGGTTCAGATTTTAGTGCTACTACTGAGAAACCAGCTAGTTCTAAGGGAAAAATTGAAGAGCAGACTTTCTGGCACCTGGAATAGTTTAACCATAGCCCTGCAGTGCTGCACAATGTGAAAAATGCACACACACATGCGTTTTTAAGCCAGAAAGTTGAAAGGGATAGAAATCAGCCCAAAATGGCTAATAACATTATAATTTCAGAGCTGGAAATCACTCCTCTAGTGTTAGATAGGCAGTACAATGCTCACCACTCTCACTGCTAAGCAGTAGGACTTCCCTCTACCACAGCAAGGCCTGGATAGCTCTGAACACAGAAAATAAAGTCCTAAAACCAGCAAAGCCTGGAATCTGGACTATACTAGCTAGCAAAGGTGGGAAATGAGCAAACAAGATAGATTTCTTTTTTGGTTAAAACAGGATCAACAATGTAATAATACAGTATATAAATACAGAAAAGGCTAACACACTTGAGTGTATAGCCCTAAGCAGTAAATGCAATTAAAACTCTACAAAATTAGCAATTTAAAACTTTTTGAATGAAGCAAGGCAAGTGCACAACTGAAAAACAATTTAAGAGGCAGTAATACAGTAGAATAAGTAGCTAGTCTACATATACAGAACAGTCTATATATACAGAAAAGCAGCTAAACACACTAAAACAATTCAGATACAGCGCAACCTAGAGCACTTGAGTTGTAGCAATATTAAGGCAAATACAGTTTTAATAAATGCACTAAAATATACTCTATATTTCCAAAATGTTTGAAAAGCACAGTCAGAACACAAGGAGGTCCAGGCAGTTTTTTTTGTGTACTACATGTGGCAACAATCGCACATATTCTGCATAAGTCTGGCCTATGGGGTAGGGTACATAGATGGAATAATTTACCCACACCACACACCATCCAGGGCTATGTACAAGTAGCAAAACATAACATCAAGTCTCCCAAAGGCATGTGTTGAAATGTGTAATGGTGTAATGAGACCAAGGTTCAGACTTACAGACACTATCCCTAAAGCTACGTGTGGAGCACAAGCAAGACCTCACTTCACCTGAAGACCACCATCCACATGTTGAAGCTCAATGGTGGCAGAGTACAGCTGTGCTGTTGCTGTTCATTAGCTGGAACTAGGCCTCCAGACATGGTGGAGGGAATTCTGAACAGTTCCAAAAAACACTCGCATGTGGTCCAAAGTCATCAAGCATCTGCAAGATGGCTGAGGATGGAGAAGGGTTTCAGCTTCCAACATGACAATGACCTGAAGCATACATCCAAAGCTAGCTAAGAATGGTTCCATCTGAACACAATCAATGTATGAAGTGGGCCAGACAAAGCCCAGACTTAACACCAATAGTAAACGCCCAGTGTGACCTCCAATGCCTGTGCACATGAGCTGGCCTTGCAATCTGACAGAGTTGGAGGACCTTTGTAGGGAAGACTGTCTAAATAATGCCAAGTCAAGATGTGCTATGCTGATATACGCCTTCCCAGGAAATAGGACTGCTGTAGTTCACTTAACAGGTGCTTCAACAAAGCATTGGTTTCAGGGTGGTCACAGTTATGCAGCTGCCATATCGTATGCATCTCATTCAGTATATTCTCAACTAGCACATCTGTTTGTTTCTTGATTGGATTGCACAGGTCATATGTCACATTTAAGGTGGGTAATATTTTCAAATGCAATAATGTGGTCTAATTTTATATCATACAATAGCCTAGCATGTTAACAGGGGTGTGTACACTTATCATATCCATGTTAAGCTTAGAAGGTTGTTGGTGTAACAGGATTTGATTGCATATACATTCACTGCTGTTGATGGGATCTACAAATCAAATGTATGTCATTAAGTAGTGACATCAGTCCACATATCATTCCAGTTATGTGTCAGACAAACACATAGGGGATGTGAGGAACAGAGCAAACATAAGTGCCAGACATCTACACATTCAGCAATGATTTGTACAGTTGTGAGGTATGGCCTACAGTAGATGCCAGTGTGCTATACAGGTTCACAGCAATAATGTGTACATGGATGCAGTGTGTGCTAGAGAAAGGGATGTCACCTACTAACATGACAGATGCATCCCAGAGATGTATATTGTAAGTATCAAGGATTAAGAATGACTGCAATGCATGATGTTGAGGGCCATGTGTCGTATATGTGAACTGTTGGGTAATGTGAGGTCTGTACAATATCTGCGTGCCACCTCACCTGTAAGTGTCTGTGTGTGTGTCCATGTGCATGTCTCTGTGCATGTGTGTGTGTGTGTGTGTGTGTGTGTGTGTGTGTGTGTGTGTGTGTGTGTGTGTGTGTGTGTGTGTGTGTGTGTGTGTGTGTGTGTGTGTGTGTGTGTGTGTGTGTGTGTGTGTGTGTGTGTGTGTGTGTGTGTGTGTGTGTGTGTGTGTGTGTGTGTGTGTGTGTGTGTGTGTGTATGTGGAAGCCAACCATAATGTGCAGGTATTAATTTGCATATATTGTTGTCTTACCTCCACAGGTGGCGATGGGGATCGGGGTCCCTCCCACTTGGAAACTGATGTTACTGTCATTACAGAGTCTGACAATGATGATAGGCACAGCAAAGCAAAGGTGAGGTTGTCAGGGGGTGAGTCTGTGCCACTGGTTGACATCCCACTTTTTTCCACCTCCTCCCCGCACACAGTCATAATGCTCACACATACCCCATTACCAGTGGCCATAGATGAGGGACAGTTGGTGGGTTGTGGCATGGGACAGGAAAGTGTGGTGACTATGGCAAGTGTGTCTGTAGATACCAGCCATAGCCAGGTAACAGGCGAGGTCCCACACAGGTGGATGGAGAGGGGTGCTTGTAGGAGGACTGACACCCATCATGCCCCTGCCACAAGTGCCACAGCAGGTGTCACCAGACACATGTTCCGGATGATCATGGAGGCACAAGCATGTGTTGAATGTAACACCAGACAGATGTTCAGGGTTGTGAATATAACTCTTCCTGCTACATGTGACAACATCCATGATCTTGCAGATGCCCACCATTATTATGCTGAGGTCATGGAAAGATGGTTGGGTGAGATGGTGGCAATCCTCAACCATGGGATGTCTGTGATAGAGCATGTGGTGGGAGTTGGCCATCGGCCACATGGACGTAGGACAGCACCATGAACAGCGGAAGGCATCCATGGCCATGCAGCATCTCACTCCTGTAGTGGCAGTACCAGCACCACAACTGCAAGGGGATTGTTGTCCACACCACGATGCAGCAGGCCATGGGCACACGGTCCTGGCCAGTCCCAATAGGGACATGCATCCAGCAGATAGCAGTCACTCTCAGGGAGTAGTACTTAATCTGGCTTTGGGCCTGGGGTGCCAGTGGGACTACTGGAAGGCCCAGTCCCCGTGTCCATGACTGGAGACAGTGAACTGTACACCCTGCCATGTATGGTCTGCAGCTGTTCAGCATACCCCTGTGTAAGGCAACCACATGGCAGGACTGTGTGTATCCATACATCACAGCCAGAGCACCTCCATACTTACACACACCAGCTCTGCACAGCCCTTTAAAAAACAAACCCCTAACCCACACACATGATGTCAACCAAATGGCTCAGTCTAGACCTCTAGCAAACCCACACCACACCCTGTGAATATGATGATACCTGTGCCACATCCCTGACATCCATACCATCAATGTAGTGATATGCTAATATGGTTCTGATGCACAGGGTGAACTTAGTACAGTTTAACAATGTAATTCTGTGTAACGTGTTGTCAGCCAGCATGTTTAATGGTTACACACCAGAGTGTGTAGCTATCCAGACATGATGTCATGATGCATTATTGTTGTTATTAACACTGACTTAATGTGGTCTCCATAATGTATTCTGTTTGTGTTCTAGGTATCTGTGTGTCAGCAGGATGTGGCCCAGCAGTCATTACCTATGGTAGTGTGGTAACACACAGAGTGAGTCATATCCATGGTACAGCTGTACACAATTAACATGTCTGCATAACAGTTATTGCATGTGCCACAAAGCTGATAGGGCTGAGGGTTGTATACAGGTAAGTGCATGGTAGCTAATGTCAGCAGCTCTTGTACAGTGGAGAATGGTAAGTGTAGTGGGTGGCACACACCAAAGATTTGTAAATACCACACACACAGAGGACATTGTGTTCATGCAAAACATGGAGAATACTGTTCACATACACACACACACACACACACACACACACACACACACACACACACACACACACACACACACACACACACACACAGGATCACAATTGCCAGTGTTGGGTTTGAACCCCCTACCCATCTATTTAATGGTAGTACAGTGTTAGGTAGTTATCACAGGGGGCACAGAGCTCATAGTGTGTTGGATTTCCAAACTACATGCATAGTGATTATCATCACATGCCCTTGTAAGGTATGGTAATGGGTGGTGTAGTTGGAGTGACAGTTTTCATAATACTGTCATGCACAAGTGTACACACTCCCAAACACTGCTCTTTACACCAATGCGCATACACAAGTGTGCCAGCACTGTCAGTAGCAGCCCTACCTCTCTAGATCCTCATTCCATACAGTTCCATAGCCATTGCACACACACTTGCGCATACACAACTGTGCCAGCACTGTCAGTAGCAGCCCTACCTCTCTAGATCCTCATTCCATACAGTTCCATAGCCATTGCACACAGCACAGGGCATTATAGGTCTGCAGAGTGTGTACAGATACCTCTAAAGTTGATGTAAAAAACAGCCCTTATACAGTGGAAAGTTGGACGTGTGCTGGGAGTGCCATGGTCTAATACTGTTAACCATGTCCACCCAAGAGATATATAGCTAGCTCAGACACATGACCAGAATACTGGTCTTCTGCACACACACTCACACACACACACACACACACACACACACACACACACACACACACACACACACACACACACACACATATTTCTCAGCACTGAGATTAGTACCCCTACCTATCCAGTTATTGGGTTATTGGTACTAATGAGTTATGCTTTAATTGCATTCGCCACAGAGCTTGTAGGGTGAAGTGTGTGTTCCAAGGTTCCTGTAAAGTGCACAACATCACCAGGCCTTGTACAGTATAGCAATGCAGGTGTACAAGGTGAGAATGGCTCCAACACACTGTCACCTACTGAAATATACACAATGACCAACACAGATACAGTCATACATGCATTTGCCAAACCTGAGGTTAGCAGCCCTGCCTATCTCTTCAGTCAGTCTATACTGTTACGTAGTTCCTGCACACAGCACAGTGCTTATTGGGTTGATGAGTATCATCAGTTACCTGTACAGTTGATGGAGAAAGTGGGCCTTGTACAGTGGACCTTGGGACATGTGCTGGGGTTACCATGGTATTAAAATGTAACCCCCCCATTGGATATAGTACTCAATCAAACACAGGATACTGTTCTCACGCACTACTGGCACTGAGATTAGAACCCTTGCCTATCTAGTTATTACTACTACACTAATATGAATTTATCACATGTGCCATGGAGCTAGTAGGAGGAAGATTGTTCCAGGCCTCAAAATGCTCTCTCCTACAAATATGTACACTCACAAAGACTTGCACACACACCCACACACACACACACTCACACACGCACATAGACACACACACACACACACACACACACACACACACACACACACACACACACACACACACACACACACACACACACAATCACATTTTCCAGGACTCAGAGTGGAACCCATATCTATCTAGTCATTGGTAGAATAGTGTTATGCAGGAACCCCAAGCTCCAGGGAGGCCATAGGGTGAAGAGTGTCACAAGGTAACTTTAAAGTGAATTACATCAATAGCCCTTTCTAAGTATGGCAACGGAGGGTGTAGTGAGTGAGAGGGGCCTCAATGTATTTTCAACTGCAAGTTTACAAACTCACAAACACTATTATACTCAGTAATGCATGCACACACATTTGTCAGTACTGAGATCCAGGGGATCAGGTGTTCATAGGTGTGTACCAGGGTAATGTCCATGGAACTATATGAAGAGTAGGCCATGTAAGTACCCTGGCATCATGCCACCTGACATTTGTCAGTAGTGGTCTACAACTACTGCCACTTGAGTGATCCCCAGGGTGACAGTTAAATTCACCATCCACTCATCTGGATTTCTCTTGAAGAGAGCCAGTGAGGTGCAACAATTGACATGTATACAACATATATTGCATATCGTGGCCAGTGTCTGGGTATGGACCTGTCCCCAAGCAAGTTCTGTTGAATGTGGTAATGCAGTGGAGGTATCCATGGCATGTGGTGCATACAGATTGGGGTTTCCTAGCTGTGGTATTTGTAACACAGCTGGGCAAACATGGTTTTGTCAGTCAAGCAGAGATTGCCTGTAGGTAGCCAAGATCTTCATAGGTTCATAGATGTGTACTAGGTTAATGACCCTGGGGCATTTACAAGTTTAGCCATAGGATTACCCTGGCATCATGCCATCCGACCTTAGTTCCCAGTGTCTCTGTCAAGTTGTGCCACTGGAGTTATCCCGGGATGAATTTTTTATTTCCCATCTACTCATCAAGATTTTTCTTGAAGACGGTCAGTGAGGTGCTCTGCTTGACATGTATGGGAAGTCTATTCCAAACATGGGCAGTCTCTGAGTTATGAACCTATCCCTCCAGTATGTTCTGTTGATTGTGGTAATGAGGTTGAGGTCTCTGGAGCATGTGGTGCGGAGGGATTAGTATTTCTTTAGATGTAGCATTTCCAACAGAGCTAGGTCAGACATATCTTTGTATGTCCAGCAGAGATTGCCTCTCAGTAGGCAATATGAGACAGAAAATAGTTGGAGTTTTTTGAGTCTGTCCATATAGGACAAGTGTTTAATGCCTAGGATCCTCTTTGTGAAGTACTTTTGCAGCCTCTCCAGTTGTTGCAGGTGTCTAGTGAGGTACATGCCTAATGGGGCATTGTACTCTATGATTGGCCTAATGAGGGAAAAGTAGAGGAAGACAATGACCTCTTTTTTCCTGGATGCAAATCACTTAGTAATGAGATGTGCCACATAGAAGGACTTTCTGACCAGAGTGGCAATGTGGTGAGCAAAAGAAAGGCTGCTGTCAACCTGTGTTCCCAGATCTCTTATAACACCTTCTGTGTTCAGTGGACTACCATCAATGTGGTAATTCATGGGAACCGGGTTTTTCCCAAAGGGAATGATGACACATTTTTTGTCATTCAGCTTAAGGCCATGGTTCTGACACCAGTCTTTGGTCTCAGTGAGGCCATTCTGTAGGATGTCAACATCACTTGGGGTGTTAATAATAGCTCCCAACTTGCAATTTCTGCGAACTTTGTCAGAGTCCCTTTGTGTTGGCCAGGACTTGAGAGAAGTAGATACCAAACAGGAGAGGACCCAGGGCCAAACTGTGGCTCTATCTGTGAGCCAGTTTGCAACCCACTTAGTGATATAGGAGTTGATGCCTAGCTTAGTGAGTTTCTCTATGATTCCTGATTGGGAATGGTATCAAAGGCTTTGGTCAGATCAAGGTAGGCTGTATGAACCACCTTGACTTTATCCACAGCTCTGGTGACTGACTCAAAGAAGTCGGCCAAGTTGAGCAGGCATGATCTACCCTTCACAAAACCAAACTACGTGGGATCCAGAATTTGGAGATTCCCTAGATCCTTGTTTATTAGGTCAATGATGATACATTCCATAGCTTTGCATATAAGACTCATCAGGTTAATGGAGTGATAGTTCCCAGGGTCTGTAGTCACTCTTCCTTTGTGGAGAGGGATGACTGTAGCAGTGTGCCATTCAGTAGGGACAAAGCCTAAGTTGAGGCTGAGATTGAACAGGGCACACAGGTGAGGTGCCAATTCACTCTATAATTCATGTAGAACACAGCCAGGGATATTGTCAGGTCCCATACAATCTGTATTCTTGGCCTTGCACAGTGCTGGTTTAAAATATGCAACAGTAATACTGTGTGCCTGGCAATATACTGGTACTGTGATTGGTCCTTTTGGGGGGGGGGTAAAGTTGGCACTGAATCTGTCACCCAGTATATTGGCACTATCTGTTGGCTCAGTATAGGAGGTACCATTGTGCAAGAGCTCAAAGCAAATCTGGGTATTGCCGTGGAGATTCTTTACATAACTATAGAAGGTCTTGTGGTTGTCTTCACTATCTGCTGCAATTCTGTTTTCATAGCTAGCTTTAGAGGATTTATGAGGGATCTCAACTTTTTGTTGAGGCTGATAAGGGAGTTTGTCCAGTCTTGGGACTTCACCTTATTCTGCATCAGTTTCCTCCTTCTGTTGTCGAGTTTGTTTATGGCAGGAGACCACCAGATTGGCTTCCTTTTTTTGGAGGAGAGCGTCTTGGATCTATTGGGTATGGTGAGATCCATGCATTTGTGTACGTGTTCGTTCAGTGCATTGGTGTATGGAGTGGCAGTCATGCAACTATTCTCCATTTGTATAGGTGCCATGAAGTTAGCCACCTCTGTTTTTAGGAGCCCAAAGTTAGCTTTGGAGATGTTTTTCATGGTGGTTACCTTTGTTGGGGGAGTGGGAGGGATGTGTATTTCTAAGGTGATGCGTTGGTGGTCAGATCTAACCAGGGAGGAGCTGACTGTTGGTGTAGAGCCACAGTGCCCATGTTAGTAATGACCAGGTCAAGAATGTTGCTACCTCTAGTGGTGGTAAGAAAGAGCTGGTCCAGGGCATTGGAATTAATGAACTCTGGAAAACAGAGGGCAAGTGTATTGGTACATGAGTAGTTTTCACAGTTATTGGAGGGGTAGTTGAAGTCGCCTAATATGGGAGTGTTAGGTTGGACCCTAATATTCTCCAGGGTGCCTAGGAATGTGGAGTGTGAATCTTGGGACATGGGTTGGGACCTATAGCAGGTTATGACTTGAATTGCTCTCTTACCCAATGTTAGCTGTACCTGAAGTATCTCTAATGCATTATGTTGGGCTACCAGTCTGGAGGTGTGCACATCTTTTATGAATTTGGAAACACCACTGGCTTTGGAGCTTAGGTCCAAGTTCTGGGGCTGAAAGGTGTGGAAATAGTTATAGCCTGGTAGTGTAGGGGTGCTTTCTGTTGCCTTGAACCAGGTCTGTTACAGCACAAATGTCGATCTTCTCCATTTTTAGGAGTGCTTCTAGTGAGTGCATTTTGAGATTTAGACTTCTAGCTTTGAGCAGCATGACCCTCAGATTGCATTTGTTTGTAGCTGTTATCGTGATAATTTGGTCTTTGGAACACCGCCTAAAAAAGAAACTATGGGGGTGACAAGAGCCTTGGCCAGTATCTGGAAGCTCAAGAGTGACAGATGCAGGCCATCTCTGGCAAAGCATCGAGGTGTGTCAATTATGTCATCCCAGGAAGACAAATACTGGATCCCCTTAGAATGACACCAGAAACTTAGCCACTTGTTGAAATCAATTATTTTCTGCTTGTACTGTGGTATCATTCTGGGTGATGGTAGTATGCTGCTCGGAGCTAGGGTCATACCCACCTGGTCTACATAATCCGACCGGGAAAACATGGTGGTTTTGGGCTCTGTCCATATAGAACAGTTGTTTCATGACTAGGGTCCTACATGTGAGGTACACTTGCAGCCTACCCAGTTGCTAAAGGTGTCTAGAGAGTTACATGGCAAATGGGCCATTGTACCTGATGATAGGCCTAATGAGGGGAGAGTAGAGGGAGGCATTGGCCTCTTCCTTCCTGGATGAAACACCCTTAGTTCTGTGATGTGCCACATGGGAGAGGTTGTTGTCAACCTGTGTTCCTAGATCTCCTATAAGGCCTTCTGTGTCCAGTGGACTACCAGTGATGTGGTCATTTGTGGGAAGTACATTGATTCAACAGGAGATTGCTACACATTTCTTGCCATTGAGCCTAAGGGCAATGTTCTGACAACAGTTGGAGGTGTCAATGGTGACTTTATGCAGGATGTAGATGTAAACATAGCCCCCAACTTGCAATTGTCTGCAAACATTGTTAGCCAAGTCCATTCATGTTGGACTGGATGTCAGAGGCACACATAAAAAAGATGGAACCCAGAACAAGACTGTGTGGTACTCCACTCGTGACTGGTTGGCAGTGTGACATGAAGTCTGCTGCTTTCACACTGTGGGTTCCATCCATGAGCCAGTTTGTAGCCCACTTAGTGACACAGATATTGATGACTAGATGAATGTCTTTGTCTATGATTCAGGAATGTGAAATTGTATCAGAGGAATAGAAGGACCACCTATCTTGTTTTGGAGTCCATACTGTTACATATTGCTATTTCACATGCAAAACAGCTTATAGAGCTGTAGAGTGTTCACAACTACCACAACAGTATTTGACAACAGTGGGCCCTGTACAGTGGACATTTGGTAGTATATTGGGTGACCCACACAAAAGTGTAGCAAAACCCAGCCCCGCATTACACACACACACACACACACACACACACACACACACACACACACACACACACACACACACACACACACACCAGGAATGAGGTTCAAACCCATACCTATATAGTTTTTACTACTGCAGTGTTACGTATTTATCGCACCCACCATGAAGCTTATAGGTTGAAGGGTGTCCAAACATACTTCTAAGGTGAGTGACATCAGCAGCCCTTGTAAAGTATATGACATTTACTGGTTGTGGAAGCACACAGAATACTTTATCCTTTAGATATACACATGCACACAAACACACACACACACACACACACACACACACACACACACACACACACACACACACACACACACACACACACATACTTTTTCATTTACCAGGATTGAGATTAGAATCCCTCCCTAACTAGTTTATTGCACTATAGTATTACACAGTTATCGCAAGTGCCACAGAGCATATAGGGCTGAAGGCTGCCCAAAGGTATCTTCAAAGGTGACTGACAGCAGGAGTGCTAAAGTTGGGCAATGGAATGTATACTGAGTGTGAATGGCCTCAAAATCATTACCCTACAAACATGCAGATACTCTCACACAACTCAACACAAACACACTTTTCCATTTGCCAGGACTGAGATTAGAACCCCTACCTAACTAGTTTATTGCACTATAGTATCACACAGTTATCGCAAGCACCACACAGCTTATAGGACTGAGGGTTGCCCAAAGGTATCTTTAAAGGTGACTGACATCAGCAGGAGTGCTAAATTAGGGCAGTGGGAAGTATACTGAGTGTAAATGGCCTCAAAAGCCTTACCTTACAAGCACGCACACTCTCACATATACAGACACACTTTTCCATTTGCCAGGACTGAGATTAGAACCCCTACCTAAAAGTTTATTGCACTACAGTATCATGCAGTTATTGCAAGAGCAATACAGCTTATAGGGCTGAGATTAGAACTGCAACATAGTTAATGGTACTATAGTGTTACACAGTTATTAGAAGTGCCACAGAACCTATAGGGCTGAGGGCTAACAAAAGGCATTTCTACAGTGAATGACTTCAGCACATCTTGTGATATAGGGCAATGGGATGTGTACTGGGTGAGTATGGACTAAAGCAGTAATTCTTACACACACACACACACACACACACACACACACACACACACACACACACACACACACACACACACACACACACACACACACACACACACACACACACACACACACACACACACACACACACACACACACACACACACACACACACACACACACACACACAGACACACACACACACACATACGCACACACACCTACATTTGCCAGGACTGAGATTACAACCACTACCTACCTACTTATTTGTTCTAGTATGTTACGCATTTATCACATGCACTATTGAGCTTACAGGTGTGAAGTTTATGCAAAGGTACATCTAAGATGACATACATTAGTAAATCTTCTAGAGTGGGGCTATGGGATGTGTACTGGGTGGGAAAGGCTTCATAATGGGACTCTCTCTGTTACTGTCTGTCTCTCTCTTCCCCATGTCTATGTGTATGTGTATGCTTGACATATTGTAATATGTTGGCCTTAGATATGTGTGTGTATCATACAGAATGGATGCAGATTTACCACATATGCCCACCTACAGTTGGCTGTGGGTTTTCCTGTCCAATGTATGTGCGTGAAGACCAAATGGTTTACATATTGGTGTGTGTGCACAGACATCTGCAAATAACAGATATCTATAGTCCACTGTGGTTTTAGACATGGGCTTCATTTCTCTAAGTGTAGGAGCATGCACAGTATGACCTTCTATAATGAGTGTGGGAATCCATTCCAGGGAGAGTTGTACCCTAGTCCAGGGTTTTGTGTGCTACAGCTATACCTAGCAACCTGTTTCTGCAGGATATCTGTAGATAGGTTCCGAATATGGAGACACAATGGGCCAAACATAGGGGGATACTGTAACTATGGTTCTTATTACTGTCTGTGTTGTTGTATAACATGGTTGGTTTTTAGCAGAGATTTTCTGACAAATGTACTGTTTTGCACTGTAATGTATTGTCTCATCAACTACTGACAGATATCATTGGTTGATCACAGTTATTTACCAGGGAAATACAAGAGGAATGAAGCAGAGACCAATATTTTGAGACAAAGGCTAGACATTCTGGCACAATCTGGCCATTGTAGAAAGGTGGCTACAGTCAATTGACTGAGAGGTCTGTGTAAATGGTCTAGCACCTTGGTGGCATGCTGGCTGGGATCCCCTTGTTGTGCATTTCTCAACTTAACTGAATGGCCATTTCCTGGTGTCGGCATACCTCTCAACTGTACAGATTCTCCCAGGTTATCCAGAGTCAGACCTCATATATCTGGTCAGTTTCCCTTCACATTGTGGTTTACAAGCAGGTTTGTTGCTATTCTTTCAGGGGTTTGCAGTCAGGGGGAAGTATGACCAGACATTAGAGATTCAGACTTCACACCCTCCATGACATCCTTGCTTCTATACCCCATCTGTTATTCTATCCTCTTCCTAACATTATGACAGCAATAGCTGAGATGTATCCCTATATGTGGGCCTTTATCCCAGCAGTATTTATGGTTTGGTCCACAGTTCTTGCCCTAGTACATGGAGAGATATGCTACTGGCATTTGTCAGTGTGGCCTTGTATTTGTTTTTTGTTTACTGTGTTAGGTTGTTAGTTAGTACCCCATGACATTCCATGCAATGGGAATATGAGTGAAGCATGGGCCTTTGCCAGAGTCCTGTAGACCATGTGAGACTGATGCAGGCCATCTGTAGCAGAGCAGTACATTCTGTCATTCATATGTTCACAGGCTGCAAGCCAATAGATCCCCCTGGGGTGATAGTGGTAAGTGGGTCAGGTTTTACTGGCATTCCCTTCCTGTTCTTATTGCTCCATCAGTCTGGGTGTCAACAGGGTGCTGTTTACAGCTAGGGACACACCTGCATGGGACACCTGTTCAGCAAGCTGCATCACATGTGTCTTCCCATAATCAGTGGGGTCATACTGACATAATTCACAACATCAAGGATCAGACCAGCGTGATACCTATGGCTGTTTGGGGATGACCTGAGTCCATGTGTGATATGGGAGCTTATGGCACCTGCCTTACAGGTATAATTGTGGCCTTCTCCTCATCCAACCTTGTGTGATGACATCAGCAGTCTGTCATTATTTTATAACTGTGGATTTTGTGATCTACCACTTATTCTTCAGACAACCAGTATTTCATGGTAGAGGGACAACAAATGTGATGCTAACCTCTATACATTATTCCTAAGCTATACTCTCTGTTTGAGAAATGTCTCTCTTGACTCCATGTATGTAAATATTGTAAATAACATGTAACCTCAGAGCCTTGTAGTATAGACAGTTGAATCCCACTGCCCTCAATGAAAACTCCTGTAAATTATGTTCTCTACTATCTTTAACTGTGTTTTAAAAGTATATTTTTTATGCATTTGTTTTTCTTACCGTATGAATTTTATAATTGTAACTTTACCTTCAACATTATGTAACCTTTATTGTATCATATTGCTTATGGAGCTTTTCTCCCCGGGCCTCCACTGAAAATGGGCACTTTCTGGCCCAGTGGACTCCCCCAGTAATCAAACCTAAATAAATAAAATAAATAAGTTGTGTGCAGTTGAGAGTTATTATAGGCACTGACTGTGTAGGGTACTTCCAGGTGTGTAGTGTTTCGATGTATGGCTCCCTGTTCATGGCCTGTCCAGCTTTCCGCCAGTGACTGATATTGACATCTGGACAGTATGTACAACTGCTAACATAGGTGTAGCTGACAGGCAGATTAGTTGGCACTGCAGTTCTTGGGACATGATCCTGTCAACCACAGTACTGTACCTAGGCCACTGAGACACAACATCCAGGGAGACATGCTGACCACTTACTGATAATATTAGCCACACACATACTTAGCACATTGACCCCTGCATATTGTGGGCATGCTGCAAATTATCACGTTCTTTGGGACAGCTCTGGCAATGTGTGCTCCACTGATATTACTCTACAAACTTGAATGTTACTGTATTTCTGTGGGGGGCACACATGACAATTTTACACATTTGCAATGACTGTGCTGGTATTTCACTTACTCTGTTAGCTTCCATTCAGTATTATATTGCATTGTGCCCCATCTTGCAGAATGGAGGCATATCAGTAGAGAACACAGGTTAGATTGTAATGGCATACATTTCAGTTTCAGACTTCTTATCCTTCTGAACCATACTGCAACTGCCATGCCTGTTGTACTATGTCTTTGTAGGTCTGTAGGGGGATGTTCACCATTGCCAGCATTTGTGGGCCTTTGCCCAACCTTTCATTATGGTCACCTACACCTGTCCTACTGGGTGAGTCTGCGGGTGGGTATGGGAAGCCTCACTGACATCCATGTGTGTGACCTATGGGCACCCAGTTAGTTGGCCCCCCACATGTACTGTGATGGGAGTTGTCACCTTGAGTACTACTGCCTAGTATGGTGACACTAGTATTTGTTATGGATTTCCTGTGTCTTTGAAGGATTTGGATTTCTTTAAGTGTAGGACATCCAACAGCTCTGGGTTTGACATGGCCTTGTTTGTTAAGCAGAGATCACCTCTGAGTAGATGATGTGTGACAGAGTATAGGTGGAGTTTTTTAGACGGTCAGCATAGGGCATCTGCTTTAGGCCTGTGATTCTTTTAGTGAAGTATTTCTGTGGCCTGTCTAGTTGTTGAAGATGTCTTGAGAGGTACATACCAAATGGGGCATTGTATTTTATAATGGGTCTAATGAGGGATGAGTACAGTGGTACAATAACCTCCTTTTTTCTGGGTGAAAAGCTCTTTGTGATGAGGTGTGCCACATAGAAGGATTTCCTGACTGTTGTAGCAATGTGGTTATCGAAGGCGAGACCACTGTCCACCTGTGTCCCTAAGTCTCTTTTCACACTTTCTGTGTTTAGTGTACTACCACCTATGTGGTAATTCATGGGTACATGTTTTTTTCCTAAAGGGGATGACTATACATTTCTTGGCATTGAACTTAAGCCCATGGCTCTGGCACCAATCATCTGTTTCTGTAAGGCCCTTTTGTAGAATATCCATATCATTTGAGGATTCAATAATGGCTCCCAGTTTGCAGTCATCTGCGAACTTTATTAGCCAGAGTCCCTTAGTGTTGGCCTGTACTTCAGAGAAGTAGATGCCAATCAAGAGCGGTCCCAGGACTGAACCCCAAGGTTCTCCACTTGTCACTTGATAGACAATTGTTCTATGAAATATTCTAACTTCAGTTGGAATAGCAATCACCTGAAATATTTTGGTATAACCATTATATCTAATAGTAAAAAAATGCTACAAACAAACTTTCTTTATCATAGAAGAACAATTAATTCTTATTAAGATTGTAATTCTGCCTAAAATATTGTTTGATGTACACTCTTCAGTACTATCTCTAACAAAAAACAGATGAAGAAGATAAATAATAGTCTACTTAATTTTTTGGCATTCTAATAAGCCAAGAGTTTCCTTTCATTGTCACAGAAACGGATGGGATAATGGTGGAATAGGATTCTCTGAAATTAATTTGTATGCTACTTCAACAATTGTAAAAGTTATAACATTGTGGATAAATTCATCTTATGATTCAAAATGGAAAGAAACACATCAACCCCTGGATTCAGCAAGCTCTGCACAGAGTGTGTGAATAGTGCAAGAGCTGCTGCATGCAATATGGCCACAGAGCGATCCAGGAATGAGCCACCATGATGTGCACGAGCGTGCCTATACTATTCCCACATGGACACCACTGCTATATGCTAATTACCTCACTTGCTGGTGGAAACCATGCAAATAAGGTGAATTAGGATCCAGGAAGCAGGCAGGCATCTGTGCAGGAATCATACCTCTCAACCTAGAAACATCAAAAATCTGGACAAGGCTCATGAAAAATAGGTACAAATCTGTACGCTGATTAACATCTGATTTGCATACATAATTATGCAAACCCACCCACTCCAGTGGAATTGTGGGATACCAACTTTCAAACACAAACTGAACAGGCAACCAAAATATGGTACCATAGTCACCCAGCAGCCACTTCGATGTCCCATTGCATGGCTATTTCGCCCCATTTACTATAAACACTAATATGTGCATACTGCTTTACTTCTATAATGATTATTTGGATTTTATTTTTACAGCACAACAATGCACAAACACTAATACACATCTGGTAAAAGCAATACTGTCTCACAATGAAAATAGACTTGGCATTAAAACCTGTCTGCCCTTGAAACTTACATTCATTGAAAAATCATTGAAACCCACACCACATCCAAAGAAAATGCATCTGGCCAGTGGTGGATAAAGATTCTTTTGGCTGTTTTGAAATCATTGGCCCCTTGCACACAAAACAAGAAACATACATGTGTTCTTTTCTTTGATGCACCTTCCTGACTTTATTAAATTATATTCCTTGTATAATACAGCACACGTGTTAGAGTTCATTTTAAATTTATTGTTTAAACATTTTTTCCAGTAGACTGTACTGTAGGCAATGAAACAAAATGCATGAACCAATAATGACAAAACTGCCCATTCAGAACATTTTCCATCATAAAAGTCTACTTCCACACCCACACTATAAATAGAATGACAGCTGTGTAAGTTACAGGCATCTTGCACAGCTTCTCACACATTTTCAATTTCATTTTTTTTTTGGGGGGGGCAAAGGGCCAAAAAATAGGGACACATTTTAAACATTGCTTGTCTAATTTTGTAAAGTTGCTAGAATAAAATGTTGTGTTACCACCATGCATTTCACTAGTAAGTCTTGAACCCAGGACCCTATGCACTACAGTCAGAACAACATACTATTATGATGAATCAGCAACTTCCTGAAAAATAGGAAGACTGAAACTTACTGGCTATCATTTAGTGAATTCATTTCTCACTTCTCACCACAGCTCTCAACCTCTTAGCACAAAAAACCTGGACAAACAAAGCCAGTAATGGGGGAATACAAATTCAGTCCTCACTATTGCTCTCAAGTCTTAGCACAAAGCTCACAAGTCGTGGTGGATAGAACTTTATGCTCTTTTTACCCTGTACTGAAGGTACAGGGTTTGTGGCTTAGTACCTCTAACCACCAGGTATATTGAATGGTGGGCATTTTCACAGAGACACACACACACACACACACACACACACACACACACACACACACACACACACACACACACACACACACCTTACTTCAAATAGAGAAGCTTTCTCCATAAAGCACTCAAATAGAAGGGTTTGTCATACCGTACTTCAAATAGAAGAGCCATTAGCTCTCTCCATAACTCACATTTGCGGCCAAACAAGTTCTGCTGATTCCATATGCATATAATTCATAAAAGCTCCATAAAACACTTCCCATTCGCATGAAACGATGTGAACTCCTTCCTTCAGCTCAATTCCGACTCTTCTCTCGCATATACTCCATAAAACTCTTCCCGCTCATATTTGTACCCAGTTGGAAATGATGTGAGTTCCTTCAACTCAATTCCGACTGGCTGGTAGCCCTGACTGTGCTGATGTCATTGCACACATGATGACATCAACTCTGACAGCACAAAAATTGAAAACAAAAGGGAAATAAATCAGAAATGAAGGGGTGCCACTCGGGAATCATGACACCCCTTCATTTGGACCTCAAAACTTGGTAAAAACAGAGTAATTTGGTATGGTTGGGCGGTATGGCAGGAATAGTTTAACCTGCAGAAATATATAATGTTACTAATCAAATACATTTCTGCAAATTACAAAATGGAGGCATGACAGCTTGAAAGAAAGCATGTATTCAATGTAGTAGGGATGCCAATGGCCAAATATATGGCCATTGGCATGAGAAATAGTTGCAAAATTATAAAAAACAACTTTATTATTTTTTTGTGCTGATCTCGGCCGTTTAAGCATAGGGCAGTGGTGCGGAAACTGGATCAGCCTGAAAATAAGAAAAAAAGGTGGAAATAAGCTATTAAACCCAAATCAGCATTTTGCCATAGTAGTCAATGTCATGCATAAGACAACAATACCAGGGAATAGTGGTTGCTAAGGGGGCAGGCTGAGTGTGAGTGTGGTAACTATGAATTAGCATTCTGTTTTATGCAAATGAGGGGACTGATACTGAATCACAGATTTCCTCTCAGTGTTAGTTTGCACCCAACTGTGTAGGAACAGCAACACTATTGTATAAGTCTAAGAGGTGGATGACCTCATAAGGGGGAGTGTCATGCATGCTGTAAGCTTATTAGAGCTCTGTGGCCTGTGTTTGCCCTTAGCTAAGCACAGGTAAGGAAGAGGGTGTGTCTGAAGCCACCTAGCAGTGTTTACATTGACTAAACGTGTGTGCGCACTGGGTTTTAAACAAACCCTCCCCCCTAGGAAATAGCAGGTCTGTTTACATCTGAACACTGGGAATGAGCGCCACACCTTGGGGCTTAATCAGGAAGCCAATGGGAATGGAAAACAGCAGTAGGAAGGCAGTCAAGGAGAACTAGCATAGCTTGCAGGGGAAATGTATCAGAATTAGCCAATTACACATGGAACAGCCTATAACACTACTATAAACTATGCAAACACCTTCCAGTCTGTTTTTTTCCACAAACTCTACACCACCGGTGTACACAGATGGGAAAATTTTACCTGAAAAAACTAAGAAAATGTTAGGGGCTGCTGTCACTCTCATACATCAATATGTGCAAGAGGCTAAGGATGGTGAGGTTGTGAATGCTAACAGCCAACCCACAGAGAGGAGGAGGAGGAGAAGAGTGTACAGACCCAATGTAACCTACCAGGGGCTACATGAGCTGGAGACAGTGGAACACTATAGGGGACACAAGGACATTCTACAGCAAATTGGTGAGCTGTGCCAGCCATGCCTCACAAACAGAACCAACAGACGGGAACCCATCCCAGTGGAAACCAAGGTATGTGTTGGCTTAAGAATACTTGCCACAAGTACCTTCCAAAGTGCAACTGGGGATATCATAGGGATCTCACAGGCATCAACATCCAGGGTACTCCACCAGTTCCTCAATGTCATGTCAGCACATGCTGGTGAGCACATATATTTCCTCAACACCCATGAGGCGTTGACCAGCAATATGCATTTCTTCCACCAAATAGCAGAATACCATGAGGTAGTGGATGCTATAGACTGCATGCACATACACATCAAAGCACTACCAGGCAAGTGGGGTAGAGTCTACATAAACTACAAGGGCTTCCCCTCCATCAACTGACAGGTCATGTGCTATGCCCAGGGCATTCTCTTCAATGTGGTGCTGGCAGCCCTGGAAGCTATCACGACTGCCACATCTGGCATATGACACAGCTGCACCAGTCATTTGCCAGTGGGGACATCCCATATGGCTATCTAGTGGGGGATGCTGGCTATGCACTGGAGCCATGGCTGATGACACCCCTCAGAAATGCACACACACCTGAACAAGCACTCCATAATGAGGCACATACACACAAACCAGAATCATAACAGAGCATGTGTTTGGGATGCTCAAGTCATGGTTCCACTGCCTGGACATAGCTGGTGGAGCCTTACAGTACTCTCCAGCTACATGTACACAAATGTTCACAGTGTGTGCCATGCTACACAGTATAATCCTGCAGAAACAGCAAGGGCACACAGCCCCCCACCATTACCTAGGCCATCACGGGCACAGAGGAACTTGGAGGAGGACCTACCTGATCCTGTCCATGTAGGCAGAAGGAGGTGTGCCCAGTATGCCAAGGCCTTGGCAAAGAGCCAACACATAACACATACACTGACACGGTAGGGACCCTGGGAATGACACCTCTATCTGACTCGCACATGCAGTAAAAGGAATGCCAAACATGACACTACCTGTGCTTTACCATGTATAGGGAGTGTACTATTTGCATCTGACATAGTCATCCCTCCAGCACCATCCTCAATACTGGCGCAGCCACAAGGTAAGTCTCTCTTCCTGTCAATTACTGAATGGAGTAGAATGTTCTGAATGGGATGGCAGTAGATAGTGGACACCTATATGGGCAGCATGAAATCCATAACAAATACTGCTATCAACACAGTAGGGAGTACTAGACAAGGTGACAAATCCCACTGCAGTACATGTGGTGACCCAAATATGTGTCCATTGGACACACATGCATTTCTGTGAGGCTCACATACCCACCACCAGCCTCAGCCAGCAGGACAGGTGTAGATGACCATAAAGAAAGGCTGGGCTAAGGCCTCCAATTATTGGCACTGGTGAACAGCCCCCCTCCAGACCTACACAGACAGACTACAACAGGCCTGGCAGTTGTATGTTACTTCTGAAGGGTAAGAAGTCTGAAACTGAAATGTAGGGCAATAAAACCTAATATCTATACTCTACTGCTATGCCTCCAGTCTGCATGATAGGTCAGAATACAAAATGAAATGGAAGACAACAGATTACCTGAAATACCAGTACAGTCATAGCAAATGTTGAAAGTCATCAGGTGTGCCTCCCACAATCCTATGTAGAAATGCAGTATCATGTAATTGTGAGGATTAATAACAGTAGAGCACAGATTATCTGAGCTGGCCCAATCTACAGGATAGATTGCTGCATGTGTACAATATGCATGGGTCCATGTGTTAGGTTGTTGTGTGTTCAATATTGTCTGGAAGTGGTCAGCATGTAGTCATGGAGGGTTGAGTCTCGGTGGCCAATGGGCAGTACTGTGGATGACAGAGCCATGTTTCAACAACTGTAATGCCAACCACAATGCTTCTCAGCAATACCCATGTCAGCAGTCGTCCATACTCCTTGTACAAATGTCAATATCTGTCACCATCTGAAAGTTGGACATGTCATGAATGTGTGCCCATATATACACACAGTACACAGGTGGAAGTACCCTAGACAGAGTACATAAAATGTAACTGTCAGCTGCACACAACTTTGGAATTGTACATACAGGATAGCAGCACATTAGTTGTCCATGTAGTATGGAATACTGATGTAGTCTGGCCAGTCACTGGCAGACCACAAAAGGCACAGTTATGAAGTAATGAGAGACTGCCTATGTCCCCGCACAAGTCAGCATAAGGGAAATGTCCCATGTATATCTGTGAGTCAGCTGCAAGTAAGTTCCATATCACACATGCACTCAGATCACCCCACCATCAGCCAAGCCACAGGTTTATCACAGGTTATATCCTTGCTGTTGGGAATGAATACAGTGTGACCCCACTTCTGTATGAGAATACCCACAGAATGCAGCGTGCTGAACAGTGTCCCATGCAGCTGTGTCCCTAGCTGTAAGCAGCACCCTTCCTGTATCCAGACAAATGGATTAATATGGACAGGAACACTTGCCATTAACACCTCACACTTTTACCCTGTCACCCAAGGGGAATCCACTGGTTCACAGCCTAGGAATGTAGGAGTGACAGAATGCACTAGCCTGCTACAGATGGCCTGCATCACTACCAAATGGCCCATTGTCCTCTGTCAAAGGCTTGTGTCTCACCCGTAGTGCCAATGTATGGTATTTCATGTGGTCCCATCTAACAACATAACACAGTCAACAGAACACAAATGCAAGGCCATGTTGACAAATCTCTGTAGCATGCCCACCTTGTCCTACTGCATGAACTATGGACCAATCCCTAAATACCGCTGGGATGAAGGGCCAGCTATAGGGATACTTCTCAGGTATTGCTCACATAATGTTAGGGAGAGGATAGAAAAACAGACTGGGGGTGTAGAAGCATGGATGTCATGGAGTTTGTGAAGTCTGAAACTCTGATGTGTGCCCATACTACCCCTGCCTGCAAACACAGTAATGGGTGGCTACAAACCTGCTATAAACCACAAAGTGAAGGGGAACTGACCAGATATATGGTCCTTACCTCTGGGTAACCTAGGTGAATCTGTACAGCTGAGAGTTATGGCCACAACAGGATATGGCCATTCTGTTAAGTCAATATATGTACAAGAAGGTGATCCTCAGCCACCATAGTACCAAGGTGTTGGACCATTTACACAGACCCATAAGCAAGTGTCTGCAGCTACCCCTCCAGAATGGCATGAGTGTGCAAGAATTTGTAGGCTACGGACCACAATACTGGACACAGCTTCATTCATCTTGTATTTCCCAGGAAATAACTGTGAGCAAATAATTATATGTCAGTAGTTGATGACATAATACATCACAGTATAAAACAGTACATATGTCTGAATATCTCAGCTAACACCAACCATGTAACACAAGCAGCACAATCAGCAATAGTTACAGCATACCTCTCAAGTGTACCTCATTACGAGGAACGTACCTCATTTGGGGTCTTAAAAAGTTCATGTTCCTCGATGTTCCTCAAAGTTCCACAGTGAAAGAGTCTGTCACACATTCAGTGTTAGGATTTTTTTTAAGTGAAATCCATGGTAAATCCAAATTAATCATATTAATTCATTAAATGATCTTCTTTATAAGTAAAACCAGCATATTTTAACCATCCTATGACCTTCCTATTTGAAGCTGTTAGCAAGCCATTAGTATGTGTTCCACATTTTGCCCATTTGTTCCGCATTATAAAGGCAAGTGTTCCTCATTTTGGAGATAGAAGGTTGAGAGCTATGAGTTACAGTATCCCACTATCTGTCACCCAGTGTGACTCCATATTGTCAACCTATCTACATATATCCTGCAGCAACAAGTTGCTAGCTGTAGGTGTAGAAATGCAAACCCTGGACTGGAGTACAACCCTACCTGGAATGGATTCACACACTCAATGCAAAAGATCATACTGGGCATGCTACTACACTTAGAGAAAGAAGCCTATGTCTGACAACACAGTGGATTATACATATTGGTCATTCTCAGATGTCTGTGCACACACACCATATTGTACACCATTCATGCTTTGTACACACATTGGATAGGAATGCTCACACATATCCAAGGCCAACACACTATAATATGTCAAACATACACACACAGAGATGTGGGGAAGAGAGAGACAGACAGTGACAAAGAGAATTCCATTATGAGATCTGTCCCACCCACCACACATCCAGTAGGCCGATATCACATGATGTGCTGATGTCAATCACTGTAGATATTCCTTTTGGTAGCGCACAGCCCTATAGTGTCTGTGGTGCTTGTGATAACTGTGTAACATGATGGTACAAATCAGTATTCATCTAGCATTTGTATACCTAGTCCTGTCAAATGTAAACTTGTATGTGACTGAGTGTTTGTGTGAGTGTGTGTGTGTTTCCAGAGGAATGATTTATGGCCCATTCACATACACTGCTTACTCACCTTTCAGGTCCCACTGTATAAAACCTGCTTTGGCATGGTTTTTGCGCTTGGTTCTACTCAGCAAAGCTCCTCGTGGTCCTGCAGAGTGGTGCTAGCAGTAGAGAGATAAAAAGAGCAACTGCTTACCTGATTTAAGTATATTTTACTGCTATTACCTTTGCGACTGTCCTTTCTTGCCGAAAAGCAAGTTATATCTGCTCTTTTGCCTGTTTAAAGCTTGTTATACATTTAATTTATACCTGCACTTTAAAAGTTTGTCTTGTTGCTGAATTTACCTGTTGAGGTTACACACTCAAGTGCGCTAGCCTGTGTTACATATTTATTGCATTTTCTGCTGTTTGTCTTTCAAAAAAAGAAAAAAAAACAAAAAAATCCTTGTTTCCCACCTTTCCTGACCTAGAATAGTCCCTAATACAGGCTTTGCTGTATTCTAGACTTTTTGGATAGTTCCTGTGTTGCCCATTTCCTTACTTTGATAGAAGGAAGCTTCTTTGTTCACCAGTGGGAGAGGGGAGCTTTGAGTGGCCTATCTGTCCCCGGAGGAGTGATCCCAGCACAAGAATCTTGTAGTTTATTGGCAGTTTTGGGCTAATTTCTAGCTCATTCAAGTCCCCCTGTATAAAACCCGCTTTGGCACGTATTTTGCGCTTGTTCCTACTCAGCAAAACTCCTCGTGGTCCTGCAAAGTGGTGCGAGCAGCAGAGAGACAAAAAGAGCAACTGCTTATCTGATTTAAGTATATTTTACTGCTATTACCTTTGTGACTGTCCTTTCTTGCTAAAAAGCATGTTATATCTGCTCTTTTGCCTGTTTAAAGCTTGTTATACATTTAATTTATACCTGCACTTTAAAAGTTTGCCATGTTGTTGAATTTACCTGTTGAGGCTACACACTCAAGTGCGCTAGCCTGTGTTACATATTTACTGCATTTTCTGCCATTTGTCTTGCAAAAAAAGAAAAAAAAAATATCCTTGTTTCCCACCTTTCCTGACCTAGAATAGTCCATAATACAGGCTTTGCTGTATTCTGGACTTTTGGATAGATCCTGTGTTGCCCATTTCCTTACTTGGATAGAAGGAAGCTTCTTTGTTCACCAATGGGAGTGGGGAGCTTTGAGCAGCCTATCTGTCCCTGGAGGAGTGATCCCAGCAAAATAATCTTGTAGTTTATTGGCCGTTTTGGGCTAATTTCTAGCTCATTCAAATCCCCCTGTATAAAACCCGCTTTGGAGCAGCTTTGCGCGATTTTGCGCATAGCGCAGCATCGGGCAGTGCTGCTTAATCGGGTTGAAACCTTTTTCGGCTCCACAAAGTCTACTCTTCACTTTTCCCTTAGAACTGCTCTAACTCTTAAAATAAGGACCCTATTTTCTATCTAAAGCCCTGCACTTGCACTTGCTCATACAAGCAATTTTATATATGTTAGCACTAATAAACCAAAAGCACTACATCCCTAGATACTCCCTTGAGCACTTGGCCCCTATTGGTCCTTTTTGATCAGTTATAAAGGAGTTACCTATACTTTTCTGGCATGACCAAAGGACAGATGCTGGTTTCCTCTCCAGTCCAGCTGGTGAATCTGGGAATCCTGAGGCAATGTTACAACTGCCTTATGTACACAGACAACCCTCTCCTCCTCCCAACAAGCTCAAATATATGTGAGAGATGCAACTATATAGCCAAACTAGAGGCTGAGCTCTCTCAACTTAGTACTGACCCAGTCAGTCAGGAGGAGAAGGTAACCACACACACACCACAAATCCAGTCTCACATAGACCTACCACAACGTCTAACCAAACACATAAACACACCAAAACATATTTGGTGGCTCTAAATAAGAATCTGCCTAAGCAGCAGAGACCTCCAAAGCAGACATCCAAGCACCTGCTACCCCAAAAAACAAAACATGTGTAACACATAATTCACAAAGTCAGTGTGCCAAACAAACACAGCCCTTAAGGCTAAATAACACAACTGATACACTTGTAATAGGTGACTCTATTGTCAGACACACTGATGTCCCACTCACCAGACTGAACAAGAAGAGGGTCATGGTAAGCTGCCTGTCAGGCGCCAGGATCCGCCACATAATGCAAGCACTCAGATCACTCCAAAGCAAGTACAAATATGACTCAGCCATTATCCATGCTGGTGTGAATGACCTGAGACGTACCTCCCTGGGCTACATGAAATAGAGACATGGAGGAGCTCTCTGATCATGTAGCCCAGGCCGGTATGACCCTGACCTTGAGTAGCATCTTACCCTCACCAAGAATGATGCCACAGTATAAAGACAAAATGATCGATTTTAACAATTGGCTAAAGTATTGGTGTCATTCAAAGGGGATCCAGTGTCTGTCAGCCTGGGATGACATGCTCGACAAGCCACGTTGCTTTGCTAGGGATGGATTGCACCTGTCACCCCTGGGCTTTTCGATACTGGCAAAGGCTCTTGCCACCCCCATAGTGCCTTTTTTAGGCAAGGCTCAAAGGACAAACCCACCTCCATAGATAACACAGGGAAAAAGAAACCAAGGGTAACGCTACTCAACGCCAGAAGTCTAAACCTCAAGATGCACGCACTCGAAGCTCTCCTCAGTATGAAGAATATTGACATCTGTGCAGTAACAGAAACCTGGTTCAAGGCTCCTGAGAGCACCCCAGCACTACCAGGCTATACCTCATACCATGCTTTTTGGCCCAAAATTCAGACCGAACCACAAAAGGAGGGGGAGTATCCATATTCATCAAAGATACTCACACCTCCAGGTTAGTGGCACTGCATGAAGCAGCAGAGACCATTCATGTGCAACTAACAGTAGGCAAAACTGCCCTTCAGTTTATAGCCTGCTACAGACCACCCTCCCAAACTCAGGAACCTCACTCGGCCTTCCTAAAAACACTGGAGAATATGAAGGTCTCTCCAAACACCATTATACTGGGTGATTTCAACTACCCAAACATAGACTGGGAATATTACTCAAGCCCCAATGCCCTAGCCCAAAGGTTCCTTGAATTTATAAACTCAAATGCTATGGAACAACTAGTCACCACTCCCACAAGAGGGGAAAACATACTGGACCTGATCATCACCAACATGGGGACTCTATGTTCCACACCAGAAGTATACCCCTCATTGGTAAGATCGGACCATAAATTAATCTCACTGGACATCCACATCCCGACCCCAGGCCCAGCCCAGAAAACCACAGTGAAAAAATTCTCAAAAGCTAACTTCACACTTCTCATAACCGAGGTGACATCCTTCAAAGCCCCTGGGCCAGTGGAAACTACGGCCCAAACTGCAGAAACCTTTATAAACACATTCTATGGACACCTTCAGGAATGCATGGATCATGCAATCCCAAATAAAACCAAGACCCAATCCTCCAAAGGCAGGCATCCAATCTTGTGGACCCCAGCCATAAATAAGCTTTACAACAAAAGGAGGAAGCTACTACATGATTGAGATAAATCCCTAAAAGGGAAAGCATCTCTGATCAGTACTAGCAAAAAACTACGGTCCCTCATAAAATCATCCAAGGCCAGCTTCGAGAGAAAAATTGCACAGGACACCAAAGATAATCATAAGGCCTTCTTTAGTTATGTTAGAAACCTGGGTGGCAACTCCCATATATGTTCAGAGTTAATCTAAAATGTCAAAAAATACACTGAACCCACAGACATAGCCAACATCCTGCCAGACAGGTTCAGTGCAATCTTCTCCCCCCTTCTCCCCAAAAGAGCAAATATCTATCCCAGCAGAGAGTTGCCTCTCTGACATCTCAGATGCTCAGGTTAGAGCTGCCCTCTCCAAGGCAAAAAAAACAGCATCAATGGGACTGAATGGTGTCCCAGGCTGCATCCTACATGAGCTCCAAGAAGAGCTAAAACCTCATATAAAGTTGCTGTTCAACCTCAGCCTTAGTACAGGATATGTACCCAAGGAATGGCGTACAGCAACAGTGGTTCCACTCCACAAAGGCAGTGCCTCAATGGACCCTGGAAACTATCGCCCCATAAGTTTGACTAGCCTGGTCTGCAAAGCTATGGAGTGGATCATCATGGAGCTCATAAACAAAGACATTGGGAACCTGCAGATGCTGGATCCTACCCAATTTGGCTTTGTTAAGGGCAGATCCTGCCTCCTGAACCTGGTTTACTTCTTTGAAACAATCACCAAGGCCATAAATGAAGGGAAGGTAGTCCACACAGCCTACCTGGACCTCGCAAAAGCCTTTGACATAATACCCCACTCAGGCATCATAAATAAGCTCTCCAGCTTAAATATCAACCCCTATGTCATAAGATGGGTTGCAAACTGGCTAAGGATAGAGCCCACATGGTCAGAATTGCGGGAGCCATGTCAGACTCTAAACCAGTTACTAGTGGCATCTCACAAGGCTCAGTCCTGGGACCTCTCTTGTTCAGTATATATTTCTCTGAGGTACAGGCTAACATGGGAGGACTATGGCTGACCAAGTTCGCAGACGACTGCAAACTGGGTGCCATAATCGACTCACCAACTGACACAGACATCCTCCAAAAGGGTCTCACAAAGACGGATAACTGGTGCCAGAACCACGGCCTGAAGCTAAATGCCAAAAAGTGCATAGTCATCCCCTTTGGGAAAAACAAAGTGCCCACAAATTACCACATAGGTGGTAATCCATTAAGCATGGAAGAAGTAATTAGGGATTTGGGGATCCAAGTGGATAGCAATCTTTCCTTTGACAATCACATCGTCAAAGTGGTTAGAAAGACCTTCTATATAACCCACCTTATCACGAAAGGGTTCACATCTAGATCAAGAGAGGTCATTGTGTCCCTCTACTCATCACTCATCAGGCCCATAATAGAATACAATGCCCCATTTGGGATGTACCTTACCCGACACCTGCAGCAACTGGAAAGACCTCAAATGTACCTCACCAAGAGGATCAAGGGACTCAAACAGATGACCTATGCTGCCAGGTTAAAGAAACTCCAGCTATACTCAGTTGCATGCCGCCTACTCAGAGGAGACCTTTGCCTGACATATAAAGCCATGTCAAACCCAGATTTAATAGATATGCTCCACCTCAGAAAATCCAAATCCCTTAGAGCTATGCACTCGAGGGACTTAAACCTCAGGGCAGAAATTAATAGAACATACTGGAGGGACAGATTTATAACCCAGAGGCTCCCATCACTCTGGAATAGAATCGCAGTCCATGTCAGACAGAGCCCCTCACTGCTTCTCTTCAAGAGAAATCTTGACGAGTGGATGGGAGATCGTAGGTTTACCCTGGGGATCACTTCTGCGTCACTGCTAGACAGAGATACAGTAAACTAACCTTAAAAGGGTATAGTAAACTTATTTAAAAGGGTGGTGAAAGCCAAACACACTCTGGCTAGGCTTGTAAATGCCCTAGGGCAGATAGCCTAGTATCAACCTATGAACCTATGAACCTATGAACCTTCAAAGATACCTTTGGAAAACTCTCCAACATATAAGCTCCCTAACACTTGTGATAACTGTGTAATACTATAGTGTAGCATACTAGCTCGGTAGGATTTCTAATCCCAGATATAGCAACTGTGTGTGTTTGCATGAGAGAGTGTGTGTGTCTTTGATGATACCTGATTTTATGGACATTCACACTTACTACTCTCCCTGTACCCCTCCTTTAGCACTGCTGCTGATGTTACTCACCTTCAAAGCTACCTTTGGACAGCTCTCCAACATATAAGCTCCATGGTGCTTGCAATAACTGCATAATAAAATAGTGTAGCATACTAGTTATGTAGGAATTCTAATCCCTGACATGGAAACTATGAAACTGTGTGTGTTTGTGTGAGAGAGTGTGTGTGTGTCTTTGATGATACCTTATTTTATGGATATTCACACTTACTACTCTCCCCTTACCCCCCCTTTAGTACTGCTGCTGATATTACTCACCTTCAAAGATACCTTTGGACAACTCCCCAACAAAGTAGCTCCATGGTGCTTGTAATAATTGTGTAATACTAGAGTGTAGCATACTAGTTAGGTAGGAGTTCTAATCCTGATCCTGGCAACTGTGTAAATGCGAGTGTTTGTGTGAGAGAATGCGTGTATCCTTGTAGAAACCTGATTTTGTGGTCATTCACAGTTACAACACCTCCCTTACCCCTCCTTTACCACTGCTGTTGATGTCATTCATCTTTAAAGATACCTTGGCACAGCTCTCCAACATGTAAGTTCCATGGCGCATGCCACAATAACTACATATGTATGGGTTGGAATCTCATTCGTGGCAAGTGTTTGTGTGTGTACATATGTATGTCTGTACCCAAAAGATTTTGGCCCCATTTACACCCAGTACACATCTCAGTGCCTGACTAGCAGTCTTGCAGATATCATCCAACTTAGAAGTACCTGTTGCCAACCCTAAACCATGTAAGGTCAATGGTGCATGTGGTAAATGCATAACATAACTGTCCAAAAAGATTGTTAGATAGAGGTTTGGGCCTCACCCCTGGCAAATGTATATGTGTGTGTAGGATAAAATTATTTTTGGGATCTCTCACCCACTACATCACCCAATTCCAGTGTTTACAAGGGCAGGTGATGTTCCTCACCTTAGAAGTACCTTGGGACAACATCCATCCTATAAGCTCTGTGGCATGTGCGATAAATGCAGTACGCTGTAGTAGCAATATATAGCTAGGTAGGGGTTTGAATCTCTGTACTGTCAAGTGTGTGTGTGTGTGTGTGTGTGTGTGTGTGTGTGTGTGTGTGTGTGTGTGTGTGTGTGTGTGTGTGTGTGTGTGTGTGCGTGTCTGTCATCAGTGACCTGTGTGGGAGTTGCTGTGGTTGTGTATTAAGAGGATCCATTGTGGGATGGGTTTTGCTAAATTATTAAGTTGAGGGCCTAGCATATGTCACAATGTCCACATTACAAGGCCAACAGATGTCAAACACCAGAGAGGTTGGTCTAGACAATCCACAGCCCTACATGTGACAGTATGGATTAGTGAACAATATAGGCATCCCTTTGATTACTTAGAGAACACTCTCCACCCATGTATCATATGCACACACTTGGCTAGGCAACAACTACTATATTGGCAGTTCCCCCTGCATATTGCCTCCCAGATAGTAACCATGGTGTGATAGCAGTGGACTATATGCCTGTTGACAACAACAGTGCCACTGACATCAGGAAGTACTTTGATGTGTTACATCTCCTGACTGGGTGTGTGTTATCCAGCAAGTAAAAGGACATGGCACTCTGTTCCATCCCCTCAGTAGCCAAATAAATGTGTACAGTAGCCCTTTTTCCATGTTCCCCACGGGACGCCTGCAACAACTGTAGAGTCTGCAAATGTACCCCACAAAGGGAAAGCCATGCCTTATACACATGCCCTGTATGGACAGACGCCACTAACGCCACTGAATACTCGTATCATACTGTCAATGTAGATGCAGTCATAACCTCAGTCACATAGCCAGGTCTCACGAAATGAGGTCAGGAATGCTACATCAAAAGATACCAATATGTCCACACAACATGCACCAGACACCTCAAGTACACTTTCAAACATCAAAGAACATGCATGTGAGACATGTGCACAACCCAGACACTGTCCATGTTATGGAATATAGATCACATACATGGGAAGCAGTGCACATCACTGGCCACCCACAATAGAAACCCAGATGAGTGGATGGTGAATACAATACCCACCCCTGGGGACCACTCCAGGGACTACACCCCTGAGCCACACTGGGGACTATTGTCATGTGGCCTGATGCCAAGGTATTCCCTTGGCCTAGCCTTGTAGAGCCTTCAGGCCCAATCACCTACTACACACCTGCGAAGCAATGAACCTATGGATTTTAGTACTGGCAAGTGTGTGAGTGTGTGAGTGTGTGTGTGTGTGTGTGTGTGTGTGTGTGTGTGTGTGTGTGCATGTGCGTGTGTGTGTGTGTGTGTGTGTGTGTGTGTGTGTGTGTGTGTGTGTGTGTGTGTGTGTGGAGATGAACAATTTTGAGGCCATTCACACTCACTACACCTCCCATTGCCCTACTTTAGCACACCTGCTGTCAGTCACCATGAAATAACCCTTTAGCCAAATTTCAGCCTTATAAGCTCCATGGCACTTGCGATAAATGCGTAATACTGTAGTGTAACAAGTTAGTTAAGTAGGAGTTCTTGTCCTGGCAACTGTAATAATGTGTGTCTTTGTGTGTAAGCGAGTGTGTGTGTGCGTCTTTGTTAACACATGATTTTGTGGACATTCACAATTGCTACACTTCCCTTACCCCTCCTTTAGCACTGCTGCTGATGTCACTCACCTTCAAAGATACGTTTGGACAGTTTTCCAACCTGTAAGCTCCATGGTACGTGTGATAACTGTGTGATACTGTAATAGCAATACATAGCAAGGCAGGGGTTTGAAACTCAGTACTGGTAAGTGTGTGTGTGCGTGTTTGTGTGTGTGTGTGTGTGTGTGTGTGTGTGTGTGTGTGTGTGTGTCTGTGTGTGTCATCAGTATCCTGTGTGGGTGTTGGGGTGCTTGTGTAATGACAGGATCCACTGTTATATTGAGGACCTATATGTCCCAATGTCCACATTACAAGGCCAACAGTTGTCAAACACTGCAGAGGTTGTTGTAGACAATCCACAGCCATAAATGTCTACTACCATGTGCAATTACTATGTGACAGTATGGATCAGTAAACAATATAGGTACCTATTATAATACCTAGAGACCACTCTCCACCCATGGATCATACACAAATACGCTTGGCACTTTCTTTTGACCTTTCTTACTTTCTCTCTGTCTCTCTGTCTCTCTCTCTCTCTCCTTCTCTGGTAGATGTGGAAAATATATCTGTTTTTCATAGGCAGCAGCTTGACTTTTTTAGGTAATGCTTATGATCAACTGATGGCCTGTGCATGAATTGGAGTCCCTCACTTGCTAATTGCATGTGGAACAGCTGTGGTATCATTCCTATATCCAATTTCATGGAAACACACTCCTATAACAAAGCATGTGGGTGTTGGCCCTTTTCCTTCACTGTGAGCAGGACTTCATGTGGGTGTCTGACAAACAGCATCACAGAGGGTAGCTGGAAATGCCTCTTACAACAAACACTGTGGAGACAGGCCAACAAACTGGAGGGGGGTGTTCCAGACATGGGGACAGAATGTAAGTATTGCTATTCTACATTTGAAGTAATGTTGGTTTAACAGGGTTTGTTTGGATATGGCTGTTTGCATGATTTAAAGTCTGGCATGACAGTGTTATGTGGTTGAGGAAACTCTCACCTGTAGGGCTATCTGCAGACTGGCCAGAATTTGGAGTCTTAGATGTGGTCTGTTACTCAATTATTTTCTGTCTTTATAAATGCAGTAGCATACTCTGATGATTGCAGTCAGTAAATGGTGACATCCATGTGTGCTACTGACTTCATATCCCTCAGAAGAGATATGTCACAACAAACCATTACAGCAGCAATTTCCTCAGTTTATCACAACTATATGCCAATATTGGCCCTGTGTTTGTAGCTCTGTCCCCCAAGTCTGTCATCCATTGCCCATATGTCATGCAGTAAAAGGTGCATATGTACAGAATATCATTATTTACTGATATCATTCCTGATATCAAGTCAGTGATAGATCAGACTGCCAGACATATTATGTATAAGAGGCCTTATATTTGAGGACAAAACCTAGACATTCTGTTGTAGTCTGTACAGTGGTGAGGTCTGTGTACTTATGGTGATTGTTGACAGAGTGTCAGTATTGTGTAGCAGTGTATTGTAAATATGTTATTTCGCCTGTGTACAGACGGGAGTAGATGTCAGTGTTCATGGTCCTGTTCTATCTGACATTGCATGCTGCTCCAGTTTATGGTACCCTATCAGAGTATATGTTTGTAGGACCAGACTGAGACATGTCCCATTCCACAGCCAGGCATCAGACTACACTGTGAATTGAGCCAGTATACGTATGGTTAGTGTGTGAGTGGCAAATATGAGGATGGTTTTGTTCACACAGTCCATATACTGTACAATTAATTATGGTCACCATGATGTGACTGTGACTGTGTTGAGATTGGTTGTGGGTATGCACTTTCACACTGGTGTCTGTTACTCCATGCTGTTACATGCCTGTAGTGCCTGCTATATTTGCAATTACATGTGTATTCCCCCATAGGAAACTTGGGTTAGTGTTGTGGCAGTCTGCCTGTAGTTTAGACAGTGCTTGGTGACATGCCCAGCAGCTCAGTGTATTTACCTAGTGTGATATTATGTACAGATATGTGTCAGATGTACTGTTGCCTGGCCACCATACGTGTTGTTTATTTCTGAAAAAGCAATGGGATACTGTGAAGATGTATGTCACTAACTAGTTCATAGGTTCATAGGTGTGTACTAGGCTAATGGCCCTGGAGCCTTTAGAAGCCTAGCCCATAGGGTTATCCTGGCATTGTGCCACCTGACCATAGTTCCCAGTGCCTCTGTCGAGTAGAGCCACTGGAGTAATCCCCGGGGTGAATTTTCTATTTCCCATCCACTCATCAAGATTTCTCTTGAAGCATGAGACAATTCTTACACTGCCTCAAGATGCCTACCTTAATTATATTGACTACAGAAGTTGTGGGGAAGCGTTCATTCATGGTTTCAACAAGAATGACTCTGGGGGAGGGTCAGGGGTGACTATATCTGTTTGGGGTTCTGGTTGTTTAGGATGTTTGAGTGGACTTGCTACTAAGTAAAGGCATGGGGAAATGCCTAGTTTTCTGGTGAGGGTTATACTGCAGCTTAAGATATGTGTATTTGTATTTAGGATGAGTTATTTGAGCCTCAGGTCTGGATTTGTAAGGTTGAATAGATTCTGTAGGTCTCTTGTAGGGATAACAGTTCTTGCAAAAACAACCTAATATAGAGAAAATCCATGGTGATAGTGCACTGAGTGCAGCACGGCTTTATTTTCTTCCCTTTTTGATGAAAAGCTCATTTCTCAAATATGAATATGACAATCTCATTTCTCAGAGGTTAAGGCTTTTCACACTTATCAGAGTCTTGAATAAAGGACCCTGTGTGGGTGCAGCTCTGTGTAGGTTATAACAGATGAGCTAGAGAGGGATCCAATCAAATGAAGCCAATACTTGAGCTCTGTGACTTCAGAACCTGTATCCAATCACAGTTCTCTTAGTACTATGACTTCAAGTTACAACTCAATGTCCCCAAGTTCATTAAAATGTCAGTAACTTTAACAGGCAAATGATAAGCACAATATAAAATGCTAGCAGCAAAGATGTAATGTAAGCAGCTACAGAAACAGAGAAGTACAAATTCTGCAGCAACAGTTGCAGTACTACCACTATTGCAATCCAAACTACAGTCTATGTTGATTTTTGGAGCTGTCTTGTATTCAGCAAACCTCATTACATGACAAACAAACTAGTGGTACCAAAATATAAAGATACACATCTTACATCTCCCCTTTTCAGATGCAAAACAAATAGGCCTTGTGTGGTAGAATGTTGCAGATAATGTGCTTATATTTTTCCACCATTGTTGACACTTTGTTTTTAAATGTGCTTCTGAGTAGTATCCTATATTTCTACTGGAATATAGGATGCTACTTAGACATCCAGATTTTTGGCTGGATGAATCTACTTTTCAAGAGTATCTGTATGCAGGTTGAGAGGTGTGCTCATTGTGTTAAACCTCCATGCTGTCATTTAGGAATCTTGACTTAAGGTGTGCCAAGAGGGAGGTAAATTAGGGACTGAGACTAAAAGTTGCACTAAATTAGACTGCCTCTGCTAAGGAGAACTAATGGTGGAGATGTATTCATAAAAACACTTGTTGGCTAGCTGAAAAAGACAAGCTACTGTCAGTAGATACTTAATTTTACTTATAAGGGTAAAAATTAGAAAACCGAGAGGCTGGATTTCAAATATTTAGAGTCTGTATACTATCAGATGCCCATGGTATATGTTAATAAGTTATTGCAGATTCTGTCTTTGAGTTCTACAGAATCAAGATAAATAGTAATACTGCTTGACATCAGCTTTCAAAGTATAGGCTACAAGATAGGAGCAATACACTCACCAAAGCCCCATCTGCTCTAATTACACTTTCTCACAGCCAAAGACTCAAGTGATTGGAATCTTGTCTGGATAACCACCTGTTCTCAGACTTGAATACTGGGTTTGAGCCAGGTGCAGAAGCCTTGGGGCAGGAGTGCAGCTGCAACATGTTGCCTGAATGGAATAGTTTGAGTTCACCACAGTTAAAACAGTGATTGTGGGTGGGAGTACAGGTTGGTTTAGCTAGCAATTAGTAGGGGGAATTTATGTTTAGGAAGCGGGAAGGGGGATTTAGATGTAGGGTGCAGGAAGAGAATTTTTGGTTTAGGCAGCAGGAAAGTGGCTTTAGGTTTAGGGAGCAATCAAGTACCTTCTAGATTTAGGGAGTGATCATGGTATGTTAGGTTTAGGGAACAGGGAGGGGATTTTAGGTTTAGGGGGTGATTGTGAAGTTGTGGTTTAGGAAGTTGGGAGGGGGGTTTAGGTTTGGGGAGTGATTGGGAACTTTTAGGTTTGAATAGTGGGTAGGGGGTTTTAGGTTTTGGGAGCAATCTGGGAGTATTAGGTTTAGGGAGGGGTTTTAGGATTAGTGATTTAGAATAATTAGAACTGGATGGGAGTTTTTGATTTAGGGCTTAGGTTTTGGGAAGGCTAATTGGAATGGGTATTGGGAGGGCTATATAAGGTGAGGGGATTGATCTAGTGGGAGTTAGAGCACTTGCATTTTTGAGTAAGTAGCAGTGAGCAGGTGTATGGCAAGCTACTACCAAACAAGCACCTGTAGTAGACCCCTGGAAAACACATAGCCAGAATAAAGAAGACAGACTAGATTTCTTCAAAGGGCCAATTAGCCATCTTAATTTAAAGGAATTAATTGAATTCCCCATGAGGAAATAATATTTTAATGATGGCTTTCAGTTAGCATAGCAGAAGACAAGTTAGGCAGTACTCATGTAGTCCATTTTCTAGATAATGACCACAGTGATTAAAATGAATTTAATCCTAAAGTACACTAGAAATCCTTAAGCATTAACAAAAGCAGTTCACATACAGGAACTGGATTAGACAAAAAAGAAATAATTCGAAAATTGATAGAGCTCCCAAGGAAAATGCAGTCAGGACACAGATTCTGGCATATTCTGAAAGGATTTTATAGAGACAATGAAGGATATTTTAAAATATTCTATGTCATAAACAGTCAATTTACAAATATAACATCAATATCAAAAAATGAAAACATTTAATTACTAGAAAAAATTGCTCATAGACCACAAACTCATCCTTAATCCCAAAAAGACCAAATGTATTCTGTTTCCTCCTAAATCTCTCTCACCTCTCAAACCAATCTTTTCTATCACTTCCTCTAACAATACCACTATTTATGCTGAACCCCAAACTAAACTAATTGGAGTCATAATAGATGACCAACTTAAATTTGACCTACATGTCAACCACTGCATAAAAAAAAAAAAAAAAAAAAAAAAACACAAAAAAACTTGGACTTTTATACAAAAATAAAAAGTTCCTTACTAACAACTCCGGAGTCTCTCTAGCTCAGGCTTTTCTACTCTCTAGTCTCCTTTATGGATCACAAATTCTAACTAACTTACAAACCACCCTATAAACTAAACTCGTAAGCACATACAACAAAATGGCCAGGTTTGCTGTCAATCTGTCCTCTAACTCTCACCACTGTCTCTCTCTCTCTCTCTCTCTCTTTGTTAAACTGACTTAATTTCCCCCACCAGCTCCTTCTCTCTCAATTAACAATAATTCACTCCAGTCTCTACAAACCCTTGGCCTGCCTAGCATCTCTGCTTTGGTCACTCCCTATGCCTCTAGAAGAAACCTCAGGAGCTTTAACCAACAACACCTGAAAATCTCTAAGCACAAAAAAACCCAAAAACAAACAAACAAAAAAAAACAGTCAACGTTTATACAGCTACTACCCAGCCCTAAACTGGAACAAGTTCCCCATTGACATAAGAAACATAATAACTACACACAAATTCCAATCAGCACTCAGGCAATACCTACTCAGCAACTCCACCTGTAACTGTACCACTTAACTCCTTCTCTGTTACTGCACTCCTGTTTAATTAGACCCTACTTACTACATTTCTACGACTCTTACTATACTGACTCTACACTGCTCAAACTGAAATGTAACTTTTGACAACTGCCTACCATTCCACTAATGCCCAAATCATACTCACTCTGCTGTTTACTTGGCAACTGCTGATCCTCTGTCTTAAGAAGCCAATTAATCTTATCTGAACCTGTAATTCACTAATCTGGTGCTCACTAGTAGGAGTTACTAGACTTAGCTAATGTCATGCTTTTGCTAATAAAGTGTAATTAGACTATTTTATAGGTTCATAGGTTCATAAGTTCATAGGTAAGTACTAGGCTATCTGCCCAAGGGCATCTGTAAGAATAGCCAGAATGTGTTGGCTTCCGTTTCCCCCTTAAATTAGTTCCCTGTGCCTCTGTCCAGCAGAGCCAATAGTTCCCTGTGCTTCTCTCCAGCAGAGCCAGTGCAGTGATCCCCGGGGTAAATTTTCTGTTTCCCATCCACTCATCAAGGTTTCTATTGAAGAGTGTTAGTGAGGGGCTCTGCCTAATGTTGATTGGAATCCTGTTCCAAAGCATTGAGAGTCTCTGGGACAGGAATTTATCCCTCCAGCACATCCTACTTATCATTGTGGTGAGGTTTTGATCCCTAGAGCATGTGGTTCTCTGGGATTTGTTTTTTTTTTTTTTAAGTGGAGCATGTCCACCAATTCTGGGTTGGACATGGCCTTGTATGTCAGGCAGAGATCACCTCTGAGTAAGTGGTATGCAACCGAGTACAGCTGGAGTTTCTTCAGTCGGGCTGAATAGGGCATCTGTTTGAGGTCAGTAATCCTTTTGGTGAGATACTTCTGTGGTCTTTCCAGCTGTTGCATGTATCTTGTAAGGTACATCCCAAATGGGGCATTGTACTCTATGATGGGACTGATGAGTGATGAGTAGAGGGGCACAATAACCTCTTTTGTTCCAGATGTGAACCCTTTTGTGATCAGGTGGGCCACATAAAAGGATTTTCTAACCACCTTGGCAATATGATTATCAAAGGAGAGATTACTATCTACTTGGATCCCAGATTCCTTATTACATTTTCTGTAGTTTGGGGACTACAACATATGTGGTAGTTTGTGGGTACTTTGTTTTTTCCAAAGGGGATGACTATGCACTTTTTGGCATTTAGCTTGAGGCCATGATTTTGACACTAGGTATCCGTTTCAGTGAGACCCTTCTGGAGGATGTCTGTATCAGACGGAGAGTCAAGTATGGCTCCCAGTTTGCAGTCATCTGCTAACTTGGTCAGCCATAGTCCTCCTGTGCTTGCATGTACCTCTGAGAAGTATACACCAAACAGGAGGGGTCCCAGGACTGAGCCCTGGGGAAAGCCGCTTGTAACTGGTTTAGAATTGGACCTAGAGCCTGCAGTTCTTACCGTGTGGGTTCTATCTGTGAGCCAACTGGCAACCCATCTCATGATGTAGGGGTTTATGTTCAGGCTGGTGAGCTTTTCTATAATACCAGAATGGGGAATGGTATCAAAAGCCTTTGAGAGGTCTAGGTAGGCTGTGTGGACCTCCTTTCCCTTGTCTAAAGCCTTGGTAACTGTCTCAAAGAAGTCCACCAGGTTTAGGAAGCATGATCTGCCCTTAACAAAGCCAGATTGGGTAGGGTCCAATGTTTGGAGGTTCCCAATGACTCTGTTAATGAGCTCCATAATGATGCGGTCCATAGTCTTGCAGACCAGGCAAGTCAGACTTATAGGGTGATAGTTGCTGGGGTCCATTGTGGCTCCACCTTTGTGGAGTGGGATACCTTTTGCTGTGTGCCACTCTATGGGTATGTAGCCTGTAGGGAGGCTGAGTTTGAACAGTGTGTTTAGGTGAAGTGTTAGTTAATTTTGGAGTTCGTGTAAGACACAGCCTGGGACATCGTCCTGTCCCATTGAAGCTGTGTTTTTGGCTTTGGATAGGGCTGTTTTACCTGTGTGTCAGTGATTGCCAAGGTTCTACATTCTTCTGGTATGGTTATGGGCCTTTTAGGGGTGAGAGGGGGGTAAAGTTTGCACTAAACCTGTCTGCCAGAATGTTGGCCATATCATTCAGTTCAGTGTATTTTGTGCCATTCTGCACTAACTCAGAGCAGATCTGAGAGTTTCCACTTAGGTTCTTGACATAGCTAAAGAATGCTTTGTGGTTATCTTTGGAGTCCATGGCAATTTTTCTTTCGAAGCCAGCCTTGGATGATTTTATGAGGGATCGTAGTTTCTTGGTGATACCGATCAGGGATGTCTTTCCTTCTTGGGATTTTACTCTTTTCTGTACTAGTTTCCTCCTCCTATTGTATAGCTTGTTTATGGCAGGGGTCCACCAGAATGGTTTCCTTTTCCTGGAGGAGTGAGACTTGGTTTTGCTTGGGATAGCATGATCCATGCTTTTTTGCAGGTGCAAGAGTGCCTTTGTAAGGGATTTAGCAGCTTGGACAGCATAGTCCTTCAGCATGGGGGCTGTGAACCTTTTCACCTCAGTCTTACGTAATGTGAAGTTTGCTTTTGAAAGGTTTTTCATGGTAATTTCTTTGACTGGGGGTGGCGGCAGAAAGTGGATATCCAGAGTGATTAGTCTATGGTCTGATCTAACCAGTGAGGGGTTGACCTCCGATGTAGAACACCGGTCGCCCACGTTGGTGATGACCAGGTCCAATATTTTGTCACCTCTGGTGGGGGTGTTGACCAGTTGATCCAGGGTTTTTGAGTTTATAAATTCTAGGAAGCACTGGGCAAGGGAGTTAGTACCTAAGTAGTTCTCCTAGTTAATGTTTGGGTAATTGAAATCACCCAATATTAGGGCGTTTGGTAGGACCTTTATATTTTCCAGTGTCTCCAGAAATGCGGAATGGGGCTCCTGGGTCATGGTGGGTGATCTATAGCAAGCTACGATTTGAATTGCAGTTTTGACCATTGTTAGTTGCACATGGATGATCTCTGAGGCATTGTGCTGCGCCACTAACCTGGAGGTGTGGGTATCCTTGATGAATATGGATACACCCCCCACCTTTTATGTTTCGGTCTGGGTTCTGTGGCCGAAAAGTATGGTATGAGTTATAGCCTGGTAGTGCTGGGGTGCTCTGTGGTGCCTTAAACCAGGTTTCTGTTATTGCACAGATATCAATGTTCTCCATATTGAGGAGTGGGCTTGGGATCTCTGCTCCTCCAGTTAATATGTGTTAGGATAGACAGGAGGGTGTGAATGCTTCAACTGTGTGAGATTATCTACTCCAGTATTTGTGATATATCCCTATTTTTATGGCTGTAAACATCCCCTTTGTCAGGTTTGGTCTGCACATCTTGCACGAAGGAGTACTGTGTATACCTCTGGACTGACCAGATTGTTTCAGACTGTCCATGTTTATTGGTCATATTTCTGCTGTATTCCACAGGATCTTTACTGTGATTTGTGAGGTACTTCACTATGATGATTTTATGATGTCTGTCAGTAACTGATGGCGTACATGTCAGATTCGGAAGAGCCTTCCTACACAACATATCTGTTGACACAACCCCTGTTACTGTAGCAACATTCTACATTTATAGCTGCAATACTTACATTACCTTCCCTTACACTAGAGGTTGAGAGTTATGGTGTTGAGGTATGACTCCACTACATGTTATGGGCATATGTTATATATACGTATATACACACACACACATATATATATATATATATATATATATATATATATATATATATATATATATATATATATATATATATATATATATATATATATATATATATATATATGGGTCTACCTGAAAAACCAAATGTCCACAACGCTGACAACGAGAACACCGACCCCAGAAGATCGACAATGGCGATGATCGAAAGTTGAGAATCCCGACGCTGAGAACACCGACATGTTAGGGTAAGTGTGCGATAGGGATGGATGTTTGGGTCAGGGTGTGGGTAAGGTAAGTGTGTGTGATAGTGATGGACGTTTGGGTAGGGTGCAGTCAGGTAAGTGTGCGACAGTGACGGACTTTAGGTTTAGGGGCGGATTAAGTGAGTTAGGGTTAGGGTGCGGGTAAGGTAAGTGTGCGATAGTGACGGACCCTAAGGTTAGGGTTTGGATTAATGTTAGTGCATAGATAATTGCGTATGTAAGGTTTAGTGTAGGTTTGTAAGGTTTTTGGTGTGCTTGTGTTGTGTGTGTGTTTTTCGGGAAAGGTATTTGTTTTGTTGATTGTCGGGATTGTGGTTTATCGGGCATGTGAAGTTTCGTGTTTTTGAACTTTCGGCTTCTTTCATTTTTGTCATGTCAGTTATTTCGTTGTCGGTGTTTTGGTATGTTGGTGTTATCAGGTAGACCCATATATATATATATATATATATATATATATATATATGTATATATATATATATATATATATATATATATATATATATATATATATATATATATGGGTCTACTTTAGTAGACCTACATTTTACATGAACGACAGTTAAAACACCAAGCCCAAATAACCTACACATCAGAACACTGTACATTCAAAATATCGAGCATCAGAAAACCAACTTTTAAAACACCAACAACACGGAAGCCTGCCCCACACCAACGAACTGAAAAAGTGTATTTAAGTGCATGCACACGTGGAAACTTCACACACATTCAAATAAACCATTTTCCATTGCAGTGAAACATCCAAACAGTGATTACCTGCCAAACATATACAGAAGTCTGTGTACTTTATTTACATTATCAATATATGTAAACAGTCCCGTGCTAAAAAATGTTATATATCATCCATTACCGCAAAAGTGAGTAACGTGCTTGTCCATTGCTTTAGAACACCATATATCCTGCTACACACAAATCTTGTGATATCATGTGAAATAAACACACATTACATTTTCAATAGCCGATCTATGGCTTTCACAAAGTCCAGGTTTGAATAAGATGTTTTCTGGGAGAGTACTGTCCTGAACTCCGCATGCCGTAGTACCAGCCATCTTTTTTTTTTGGAGAAGGACATCCTGTCACCATCCCCACTCTTAGTTCATCCACTCGATTTTGTTCATGGACTAATGCAAGTAGCAGTGCATTCAAGTCTGTATTCCTGGCACCTAGCAAGCACTTAAATCTATGATGCCGTGCCTCAATGGAGTTTTGAGTGTGTGGAAGGAAGAGATCATTTAAATTGTTGACGTTCCAAAATGCAACTGGAAAGAGTGGTGGAAAGCGTATGCTGGCAAATGTCTGTGTATTAAATTTACGCTTCTTCCTGTACACATACCAATCCCAAAAATAATGTATAAGCTCCCTACCCTCCTCCGGGAACAACCCCTTTAAGAGCTCAAAGGTACTATTTACGTCTGACTCTGGGAGGAATGAAAGAACTACTACATTCAGTTGAAAAGATAGATTCGTATTGTACATTGATGCTAATCCTAGAGACTGCACTTTATGCCAGATGTTCTGGCTGAAATGAAAGAGACGATCCTTTGAACTGCCCTGCTAGACAGGAGCCCAGGGAAGTAAATATTGTGGGATGAAATATCCAGGGAATTGTTATGGCTAGGCTTGCATAGGCCTTAGAGCTGATAGCCTAGTACCAACCTATGTACCTATGAACCTATGAACTAGCTCTGGGTACATTGAGATGTACAATTTTCAGTGCTGCTATCTCAAAATCACACAACACAAACCTAACTGCCACCTCAAAACCTTGTTCAGATAGCAAATGAAATGTACAATGCCATAGGAAATTGTAGGAGTTTAATGACTTTTTAGACATCAAGGCATATAATAGGGGTACAGTTTTACTGTATGTGCCACACTTTATTATACCATGTATACTGTAGAGTTGTCTGATGGTCACACCTTTATTAAAGAAGGTGCCATCCATAAGCCAAATGCTAGCCTGGCATAGGTCATACAGGTTTTTTACAGTACTAAACACCACTAATGTAGTGTCTGTTGTTACATCAGACATCATCTTGCTGACAAATGTTCCCTCTTTCAATGGGTAATCAGTAAAGTCTATGGTTTGGAATGTTACCTTATTAGTGCTATCCCGTACACTTACTTTTCTTCTCATTCTTCCTATTTCTGTAATAATGCATTTTTATTAGGAATACTGTCTACACTGTCTAGGGAAGTTGTTGCTAAGGCATCCTCTACCAGAAGACAAGAGGTATCCCTACTGTACTTTGCTCCGAGCTTCAATTCCTGACATACTGAATATCTATCTACTTCCCCAGGATCACCATGGTGATGGTGAGCTTTTCCAAACATAATATATACTTAAAATATGTGTGGGGCTATGCCCCCTACACCTCCCTTACTATATATACTAACTCCAACGTCACACTATAGTGGAGAAAAGGCCATATATAACTTTCAGTGAACTGAATTTTCAGTGAATTGTGCTTTCAGTGATTTGTGTTCAGTCATTTGAGTTTCAGTGAAATGTGCATTCAGTGAAATGTCCTAGACCCATATATATATATATATATATATATATATATATCTCCATATCCTTGTTATGTGTAAACATGTGTGTTGTATATACCTTCGCAGATGTATCCCACCATATTTATCTGATATGTGTATATTTAGATATAAAAACATGACTGATTCAACACTATTTTCACTAACAAGTAGTAAACAATTGTAGTAGTCAAAGCAGTTGTTCACTACTATTCAGTATGTGTACTAACTGATATATTTGAAAAAGTAACAGACAGTTTTGCACTTCAGATGGCATAGTGGCTAAGTGCATTGACTGTACTCTAGAGGGTCTTGGGTTCAAGGGTTGCTTGTTTTGTTGATATGCAGAATTAGTACTGTTGGATACAGTGTGGTTAAGACAGTTTTGAGTAACTGTAAGTGGGTTTGCACAGGTATGTGTGACAGTAAGTGATGCTAACATACGGTTAAATGAAAAGGCGCTTATACAGTGCAGGCGTTGCTTACCAGTGTGCAAATCTGCTTAACATTTACATTTAAGCAATGCTTACACCTGCTAAGCTTATCTCAGCCCTGGTAACAATTAATCACATTCCAGTCTAATAAAATAGCATGGTAATGACATCTTTAATAAGTGCATTTAATTCCATACACATAACATGTTTCTATGTGCTGTCATTACTGTAGTAAGTGGTGTGAGTATACTGTGTGGGACACCTGAGTATACACAGGTAGTACCAAATCTTTTCTCTTTGTATGTGTTTTCTACATGTGTAGTATCCCATGTTATATGCTGTCACACTTGCATATATTGTATCATTACATTACTACTTTTAATAGTGCTTTTCCAAGTAAGAGTAGATTGCAGATTGTAGTGCTGGAACCATACACCCCTGCATGCAAAGCTGGACTCTGAGTACCGACTATTGTGTTCTTGGTTTTGAGCTCTATGTTTTTAAGTATCTCCTATTGGAATTGATTTGATATGTTGATATTAACTGCAGACTACTATGTGTTTAGGACATGTCATTGAAGACTGCTGTCATGTAGTAATGGCATACCTATCAGTGTCAGACGTCTGGCTGTCAAAACATTCATCATAATGCATAACCTGTTAGTTAGCTAATTTCTGTTTGTCCTCTGTATAGATGTGCAGTTGTCAGGTATCCATCTTGGTTGCTTACAGGCAATCTCTGACTCACTGACACTGACATGTCTGCCCAACTGTGTTATGAATGCCACAGCTAGGAAACCCCACTCTCTATGCATCACATGCCATGGATACCCCAACCAGACTACCACAGTCAACAGAATATGTTTGAGTACAGGACCCTAACACAGACACTGGCCATGTTATGGAATATATGCTGTATACATGTCATTTGGAACACCTCATTGGCCCTCTGCAAGAGAAAACCAGATGATTGGATGTTGAATTTAACTGTCACCCTGGGGATCACTCAAGTGGCATTGGTTGATAGATGGCCTACTGACAAATTTCAGGTGGCATGATACCAGTGTACCCACATGCCCTACTCTTCTCATCTCTACATGGACATTAGCCTGGTACACACCTAGGAACAGCTGCACCTATGGACCTCAGTACTGACAAATGTGTCAGTGTGCATTACTGAGAATAACAGTGTCTGTGGGTTTGTAAACTTGTAGATGAAAATACTTTGAGGGCCTTCTCAACTGCTACACCCCCACTGCTACACTTAGAAATGGCTGCTGCTGTAATTCACATTAAATGTACCTTGTTACACTCTTCACCCTGTCGGCTACCTGGAGCTTGCATTATCAGCATAACACGATTCTACAAATGGGTAGATAGGCGTGGGTTACCCTCTGAGTCCTGGCAAATGTGAGTATTTGTGTTTGTGTGTGTGTGTGTGTGTGTGTGTGTGTGTGTGTGTGTGTGTGTGTGTGTGTGTGTGTGTGTGTGTGTGTGTGTGAGTGTGCATATTTGGCAGAGACAGCATTCTGAGGCCACATTCTCCAAATACACTAAACCTTGCCATACATTATAAGGGATGATGATGTTGCTGACATTAGGAGAGCCATGACAAACCCTCACCCTGCTATCCCTATGGCATGTGCAATAAATGCATATCCCTGTAGTAGCACTGATTAGATAGCCAAGGGTTGGTATTGCAGTCCTGGTCAATGTGTGATTGTGGGTATGTCAGAGTATTATCATGGATTTCAGTGAGTACAATATCCAATGTGGGGTGTTGGTGCTGGGCATACTGTCTTTACATCATGGTACCTCCAGTACATGTCCCAAGGTCCACTGTATGAGGACCTCTGTCACCATCAACCATACAAGTAACTGATTACACTATCCAGCCCAATAATGCATGTGCTATGTGCAAAAACTCTGTAAAAGTATGGACTCACTGACAAGGTTGTTAGCACTGCTAAACTCAGGTCTGTCAAATATGTCTGACTGCATGTGTTTGTCAATGTGTATATGACAGTATGTCATACTATGTATTGTTCATTAACACCCAGTACATCACCCATTACCATACTGTACAAGGCCTGGTGATGTTCTTCACTTGAAATGAAGCGTGGGACACACCTCACCGTAAAAGCTATGTGGTGTGTGCAATTAAGGCCAAACACAGTAGTAGCAATAAATACCTAGGTAGGAGTTCTGCTCTCAGTGTTGCCAAGTAAGTGTGTGTGTATGTGAAGGGATCTACTTCAATTTGCAGAAAATATATGTCCCAGGAGATCATTTGTCTGAGAACTAATTGGGAAAAGGTACCACTTCAAAACAATCATCTTGTGGAAATTCATTCCATCAAGACTAGTAGTGGATGTGTAAATGCCCTCTATCCCCACTGTACAGCTGTACATCAATACTGGAGTTGGTATATATAGTTGGGTGTGACTGTTGTGGGCACAGCCACCCACATTGGGGTTATTGTTGTGGTATCCCCCCGCTTAATGTGCTGTTATATTGTACAGTTTAGGTTAACAGGTTAAGTAGTTGTTAATCACACTATGTGTGGTTCTATGCTGCCCCACACCTTACAAAGTGGGGAGCTGTGCCACCCACACCAGCACACCTATGTTTACCAACTCCAGGATTGCACTACATTGGGGAAGAGGACATGTACCCTGCCAGTACCATTGTCAATGACATTAAACTGGTAAACTGATTATTTACTGATGTGATGTTTTGGCAATTTGGTCTTGGAGGAATTACATAGGCCAAAATAAGTTCACTGCAAAATGAAGTACATCCATGTGAACAGTATTCTCTGTGTATTGCATCAACACCAAAGCCTCTGTTTGTGTGTTATTCACAAATATTTGGTGTGTGCCACCCAGTTCACTTGCCATTGTCCACTATAGAAGAGCTGCTTACATCAGCCACCATGCACTCACCTGTATACATCCCTCAGACCTATCAGCCATGTAGCACATGCAGTAACTATTATACAGACCTGTTACTTGTGCTCAGCTATATCCAGGATATGACACAGTCAATGTATCACCACAGTGCCACACCCCTTGTAGGAAAGGGCAGCAGTCCAACATCCTGCTGACACATAGACACCTAGAGCACAAACAGAATACATTATGGAGACCACAATCAGTCTGTATTAATAACAGCTATAATGCATCATGGCTGGACAACTACACACCCTGACATGTAAGCATGAATCATTCCAGCTGACAACACATTAAACAGCATTACATTGATAACCCTTAGCACATTCATCCTGTGCATCAGAACCATATTACCAGGCCCCTGTATTGATGGTATGGATGATAGAGATGTGTCATAGGTATCATCATATGCACAGGGTGTGTTTTGGGTTTGCCAGAGGCCTAGGCTGAGCCATTTGGTTACCATCATGTGTGTGGGTTGGGGGGGTTCTTTATTAAATGGCCTGTGCAGATGTGGTGTGTGTAGGTATGGAGGTGCCCTCGCTGTGTTGCTGATGTGTGTGTTTATGTATTCACACATTTCTGCCATGTGGTTGCCCTATACAGAAGTTTGTTGGACAGCTGCAGACTGTACATGGCAGGGTGCACAGGTGCTACCAGGCAAAAGCCCAGATATGGTACTCTTCCCTGATGATGATAATTGTCCACTGAATCCACGCCCCTCTTGGGACTGGCCAGGACCACATGCACCTGGCCTGCTGGGTTGTACACCACCCTTGCAGTGCTGGTGCTGGTACTGCCACTACAGAAGCAAACGTGAAGTGTTGCATCTCCACATAGACTTCCACCTTTTGGTGTTGCTAACCTACGTCCACATGGCCGATGCCCAACTCCCACCACATGCTCTACCACAGACACCACATGGTCGAGGATTCCCACCATCTCACCCAACCATCAATCCATGAACTCTGCAAAATAACGGTGGGCATCTGCAAGATCATGGATGTAGTCACATACAGCAGGAAGAGTAGCACTCTGGAGCCTCAGACTATCTCTGGTGTATAGTTCCATATGTGTCTGTGCCTCCATGATGGCCCAAAACATATGTCTGGTGACACCTGCTCTGGCACTTCTGCCAGGGCATGATGGCCAGCATCCCTCCTACCTGTACATCTGCCTGTGTGTTATCTTTCCGGTCATCTGGCTATGGCTGATGTGGCAATAGTCACCACACTTACCTGTCCCATACCACTACCTGCCAAATGTCCCTCATCTATGGCCACTGATGATGGGGTATGTATAGGCAATGTGACTGTGTGCAAGGATAGGGTGGATAAAAGTGGAATGCCAACCAATGGCACAGATTCAGTCCCTGACAACCCTGCTTGTGCCTCACTATGCCTACCATCATTGTCAGAGTCTGTATGGACACTAACATCAGTTTGCCTGCAGGAGGGACCCTGACCCACCTCGCCACCTGTGAGGGGCAGGCAATAAATGCTAATTAAGACCTGTATATTATGGTTTACTTCTACACACACACACACACACACACACACACACACACACACACACACACACACACACACACACACTTACAGGTGAGGTGGCACAAAGATATTACACAGACATCTCATTACCCACCAGTCAACATGCATGACATATGGCACTCAACAGCATGCACTGCAGCCATACTCAGTCCTTGTTACCAACATTATACATATTTGTGATGCATGAGTTTTGTAAGGTGATGCCCTTCCCCGGAACACACTGCATCCATGTACACAGTATTGATGTGCACCTGTACAGCACACTGGCATGTACTGTGCACCATACATCACAAGGGTACATACTATTGCTGAATGTGTATATGTGTGGCAATTATGTTTGCTCTGTTGCTCACAGCCCATATGTGTTTGTCTGACACATACCTAGGATGATATGAGGACTGATGTCAATAATTAATGCCTGCCCTTTGATTTGCAGAGCTCATCATCAGCAGTTCATGCATGTGCAATAAAATCTGGTTCAGTGACAACCTTCAAACTTAATGTGGATATGAGGAGTGTACACACCCTTGTTGACATGCCGGCCTCTTCTGTGATATGCAATGGGGCCACAATATTGCATTTGTTAACATTACACCCACTTGATATGTGATGATATGTGACATGTGACCTGTTCAATCCAATGCAGTATCAAATAAATGTGTTAGTCATGCAGATGCTGAATGAGATGCATACAATATGTGGTTTGCATAAGTGTGCACACCCTTAACACAATGGTTTGTTGACACACCTGTTAAGTGAACTATAGCAGTCACTATTCCTGGAAGGGTTATACTAGCATGGCCCATCTTCACTTGCCATTATTTGGTCACTCTGCCCTACAGATGTCCCCCAACTCTGCCAGATTGCAAGGTCAGCTAATGTGCACAGCCCTTGAAGGTCACACAGTGGCTTCACTATTGCTGTAGAGTCAGGGCTATGTCTGGCACATTTCATAATCTTCACTGTGTTTAGATACAGCCATTCCTAGCAAGCTTTGGATGTATGCTTCAGTTCACTGTTGTGCTTCAAGCTGACATCCCTCCCCATCCTCAGACTTTTTGCAGATGCTTGACAACAATGGGCCACACATGAGTGCTATTTTGCAGTGTTCCAAATTCCAACCACCATATCTACTGGCCTAGTTCTAGCTAATGAACAGGAAGCCTAAAGGTGTACACTGGCACCTGCAAGCTAAATATTGGGGATGGTGGCCCTGAGGTGGAGTGAGGTGTTGCTTATGCACCACATGTATCGTTATGAATACTCTCTGTAGGTTAGAGCCTTGGTCTCATGGCATCTTTACACATTTCAACACAGGCTTTTGGTAGACTTGATGTTATGCTTATGCTACCCATAGAGAGCCCTGGATGATGTATTATATGGGACAACTCTTCCATCTGATTTCCCTAACCCATAGGCCACACTTATGCAGAATCCAGGCAATTGTTGACACAGATACTGCACAGGCAGTACTTGATAGAAATTCCTGCAAGTCCCTCAGTGTTGCTGCATGTTTCTAGGCAGCCTCCATGACCAGTTTGCAACATGTTTTGTGATCTTTTTTGGATGGGCATCTGTTTATTTTCTACATCAATGTTGTCCCATACTTCGTACACACATACATGACTGCACTGGTATATGCAATGGTGAGGTAAGGCTACTTGTCCCACTCCTGAATGCTACCTTTCAGATATGAAATCCATTTCATGGTTTGAAAGATGTGTGCAAGCCACTGCTTCCTCTGTTGCAGGTGAGTCGGCAAATGTCATGGACATATTTCTTGGACAGCAGACCATTACTTGGTGTCACATTGAGGCCCTGTAATTGATAGAAGGTGTATACTCAAGAAGAGTGAATGCTGTCAGTACATCACAAGCTGCTTCCACAATATGCTATTTGGTGTGTGTGCACACATATGCCTCCAGTGTTTGTTAAGGTATATATTCCCCATATCTGTTATCCTAACATAGGATTCCATATTACACATTCATTGCTCATGTTAGGATCACTCTACCGATTGTAAAAGGTATGGAATGCGGTATTGTGGTTTGCCATTGTTTATATCAGGAACAGTTGCCATTGTAATAGTGGTGTAGGCACTATTGTATCCACTGTATAAGGGTAATGTTTCAGACATGTCCCTACTGTAGGCCATTTGTCCCACCATTATGTTCATCTCTGTCCACACATTTTGCACTGACAGGCTGTTAGGTATACTGCAGGACTCTTACATACCCTTCAGATATGCCACCATGGTGACCACTGTGATGCAGTGCAGTTAACACCAACAATAAGTGAACATGTACAGCATCCTTTATGGGTAGATGTGTTAAATGTGTGCAGTCAAATAGCATGGCCATAACATGTCCGGTGTATTGGCAAACCTGAACAAAACAACTCCATACTCACCAGCTACAGGCTGCTGCCCCAGTTGTATACCGGAAGGACCTAAACAGTTGTGTGAGCGAAGTAATGTCAGTAGTCACTCCTGTGGCACTGGTACAGGGTGGAAGCAGCATTTAAAAAAATCAACAGTACAAACCCACAATACTAGAGATTATGCACATATGTTCATTGCTACACTGCAGCAACAGACTATCTTATCTGATATATGCATGCAGATACTTTACAGATGAAAATGGATAAGCAGCAGTGGTCTAGTAATGTGTCCAGGAGACTTACCTGCACACTCCTCATCCATTGTGTGGGTGGCACCCACCTTCACAATGTTGTCTTCAGCCTGTTGGCTTGTCTGGTGTGTGGGTGCCCCAAGGCTGGCGAGGAGCTCTTCAGCATGTGTCAGTGGAGGCTGGATGACATGACCCACACCTGTGGCTATCTGAGCCATCCTAACTGCAGCAGCATGCTGATGGGCATGGTGGATCAGATCTGTGCATCGATGTCACACCTGCTCATAATTTCATTTGCGCAGGCCAACATAATTTACCCTGTGGATGAGCTTGTTCCACAGGGTGGTCCTCTCTTGCAGATCCTGGGAGCTGTGGCCAAATAGTATGGCATGATGCATGATGAGGCATTGGATAATTGTGTCATTTTCAAGGTTTGTGAATGCGGGCAGACATTCCTGGGGCATTGTACCTGGAAGACATAAACAGGAAAAAAGGTCACAAGACCTCATACGGTTGTCCACGTGCATATCAACAGTGGATATTACTTGAAAATAATCCAGATTATACCATAACACTGTAAACTATCATGCATTTGACATCTTGCATTACACTCCTTGCCCTGACCTGTCCATTTCCCCCAATGTTGGACACTTAATGGCATAATCCACTATTCACCATTCATTTCTGTGCAGAGGGATGACAGTGGCCATCTTCCATGTGGATGGTGTGTGGATGGTGGCATGTGTTTGACTGTAGTGTGTGATGGAACTGTGAGCACATGCCCATGTTCATGTAGGAGGCAAACTGTGATGTTCTCATGCGCCATGGAGACTTGCTGTTGTTGCCATCATTCAGCATTATGTCCATGCTCACCACTGATGCGGGCAGTAGTGTGGTTGATGTGTATATCCCCCTGTACTAATGTTGTGGACAGGGTGCCACTAGTCCCACCTATGCTGTCTGATGCAGGTTGCTGTATCCATGGCATGTGTGCATGAGGTCTGCTTTACCTCCAGTACAAGTTGACTTGTGTTACTGACTCTGAGACTGCATACATATGTGGAGACATGGTTGCAACTGGCCTTGGTGGTTTGGATATGTCTGATTTCTAGTCATAGTCTGTCTTACAGGAGGTCACCTGTGAACCTACATGCTTGCTCAGATAGAGGTGCACTTGTTTACAAGTTGTGGTCGGTACCTATGTGTCCCTGTACAGCCACTATAGCAACTTATTATGTGCTTTGTGTCTTGGTGCTGTCCACCAAATTGGATTACTCTATCATTGGTGGAGGATGGTTATACAGGTCAGGTACTGCTGATTCCATATAGCTACAGTGGATATGTAGTGTACACACCCCTGTTACAATGCATGGTACTTGTGCAATTGGAACATGACCCCACAAAAGCACGTCAACACAATCCCCACCTGTGATGTGGCCTATAGCCTGCTCAGTTCAATATGGAACATAACCTGTCCTGTGGAAACATATGGGAATTAATACTCAGTACAGTAAGCCAGTTGAATGTGTGTGCACATGTTTTTAACCTAGGCTGTTACAACATCTGAGGAATACCAGTAATAAGAAACATAAAGGTATATGGCTGTACATTTTCATACATTTCACCATGGGAACAGTGGTGGGCTACAGCTTACTGTCTTGCACACAGTTCTGTTTGTCAGAGTGATAGTGTTGCTTTAAGTTAAGCATTGTTATGTAATGGATACATTTACATTGTGACAATTGATACTTTTCCTCATAGGGGGTTGACTATAGAGTGTAATTGGAGGCTGTTGCACTACATCTGTAATTAAGTGTTAATTGATTCTTGTCTTCAAGGCAAGTGTGTTTTTTACTGTTATACTACTTGAAGGCTTTAGCCTAGACAGCAAATTATGTTATTTTTTGCAGATTACTGTATCATATGGTTTCTTTGAGAGTTGCATTAATCAGTTATTATGTATTTCAAACACCTAAATGCTGTAAGAAATGGCATAAACAACTGAAATAATACACAAATAAACATTTATATGTATGCAAACTGTGTGGTCTCATGTCCTTTGCATTGTGTGTGGGTATATGTTTTATGCAATAATTCTCATTTGTAGGAAAGAATCAGACACTGGCCATTTGAAAAGGTGGCAGCTGTAGGAATAATGGCTGTTTGATATTCTGTCCACCCTTTATATATACTCTAGAAATATATATATATATATATATATATATATATATATATATATATATATATATATATATATACATCAACTCATTCTGGCCCATAAAATACTGTACCAACCAAATAATACTCCTAAACTCTCCCAACTCATAATCCCCTATATCAATCTAAACTCTCTCCGCTCTTCTAGTAAACTCTTGACTAGGTCTATAAAATCTAATAATACTGCTGGCGATTCCCTATTCACCAATTCTGTAGGTACAAAATGGAATTTGTTACCTACTAACTTAACAATGATTTCCTCTTTGCCTATTTTCAAACAAAATATTAAACTGCACTTCCAAAATCACTGGCTTTGTTCCTGTTGTAAACCTGATTAACTTTCCACTAGTACTACTTACCTTAAACTATCTCTCTTACTTCTTGTTTCACTCTATTCTCCACCTGGCATTCTTTTCTCCCCTTTCATCCTCTCCTTGCTTCTTTACCTGTTACCTATCTTAACTTGCTCTCTTCTCATCAAACCCCTTCCTATTCCTTCCTTCCTATTCATATTCCTTACCTAACTCTTATTATTCTACTTTTGTTACCTCCTATCTTTGTATGTTTATCTGACAAGTATTTTTATCCTGTATAATGTTACTTTGAATTTCTCTGTGTGTGGTAGTAATTAATTCATGTTGTACTAATTTATTTGAATAGTTTTGAAGAGTTTTGCTGTTTTTGTTATTACTAACCTGTGTACTAATTGTTTTATTGTTATGTATATATGTTGTACTAATTTATTTTGTTGACACTATTAACCTGAACCGTAACAACAACCTACTCTCTTCTGCCATCTTCATAGACCTCTCCAAAGCATTCGATATGGTTAACCACTCTTTATTAATCAAAACTCTAGAATCACTATCTTTTGACATCCCTGCCATTAGATTGTTTTCTTCTTATCTCACTAACAGGAAACAGGCTGTTCTCTGGAATAACCACATCTCTTCTCTTCTGCCAGTTTCTATTGGAGTTCCACAAGGCTCTATTCTTGGCCCCTTCTTTTTTCCCTCTTCATAAATGATCTCCAAAACATAATCCCCCAAGCTACTTGCATTCAATATGCAGATGATTCTACCCTCATCTGCTCTGCATCCTCTACCTCAGAACTTAGATCTCTTACTCAAAATGTCTTTAACACCGTCGAGACATGGTTTTCTAGTCGATTTCTCCTACTAAATGCTAAGAAAACTAAACTCCTCCTCTTTACTCCTACCTCCAGAACCACCCCTTTAAACTTCACTATCTCTTCTAACAATGCAACTATCATCTCTCCGACTCTACTACTAAACTGTTAGGTATTACAATTGATAATAATCTCTTTCAACCAACACATTAACAACACCATTAAACTTGTCAATAGGAAAATAGGATCTCTATATCGGATTAGACCATTCCTAACTCCCTCCTCTAGGACTAGGATCGCTCACTCCCATCTTCTTTCCTCTCTTCTCTAGGCTTGTCCCATTATTACCAACCTCAATAAAACAACCTTACCAAACTTTCTACCAGCTATAATAACATTGCTCGCTACAGGAAACCCCTACAGAACACACCACTGTCTCAACCTGAAACTACTAGGCTGGCCAGAATTCCAAAACTATCTTGCAACCCAACAACTCACTATTGCCCATAAAATTCTGTACCATCCAACAAACACCCCTATACTCTCTCAACTCATTATCCCCTACAATAATCTTAGCTCTCTCCGCTCCTCCAGTAAACTATTGGCTAATTCCACAAAATCTAATAACACCGCTGGCAACTCCCTTTTCACAAATTCAGTAGGTAGAATATGGAACCAACTTCCTAGTAACATAACAACCATTGCATCATTACCTCTTTTCAAACTAAACATCAAACTTCACTTCCAAAACCACTGGCTGTGCACATGTAGTAAACCTGATTAATCCTTCACTACTCAGACTCTACTTCATTACTATCTCCTACGTTAAACTTTTCTACGATCCAACTGGCTTTCCTCATCTTCTGCCACTTGTTTTCCTATTATTCCTTGCTTATAGACTGGCTTCTAGCTCTCTTTGCTTGCTAACTATCTTACTTGCTGTCCTTCCTTCAACCTACCTCTTCTTATTACTCATATTCTTAGCTCTCTTTCTCACACTTACTATCTTATTATTATCTCTCAAAGTATTTTATAACTTAATATGATGTCATTGAGTTTAACTGTGTGAAGTAGTATTTATTTATTTTTTTAGTTATCTTTATCAGTCTTAGTATAGTATAATTTATATAAGTATTTTTTTTGTTACTGTCACTATGTGAGTCAGTATTAAGCTCACTAGTAATAATGAGTAACTGTAGAGTTGTTAGTTTCTGTCTTTTAAAACTTTTTTAAACTCTAGTATGCTTGCCTTAAGTGTATTCTCTGTGGAGCTTTTCTCCCCGGGCCTCTACTGAAAATGGAAATATCTCCAGTTAGACTAGCCCGGTCAACAAATGTAAAATAAAAATAAATAAATAAAATGTATGTTGATTTTTTACGTATGCATTAATTTTTACTTCTGTGGAGCTTTTCTCCTCGGGCCTCTACTGAAAATGGAAATATCTCCAGCTAGACTAGCCCGGTCAACAAATGTAAAATAAATAAAATATATATATATATATATATATATATATATATATATATATATATATATATATATATATATAGATATATAGATATATATATAAATATCTATAAGTATTCATATATTTATATATGTATGTATATATATATATATATATATGTGTGTGTGTGTGTGTGTGTGTGTGTGTATGTGTGTATATGTATATGTATCATTATAATGTTTAGTGCTTCTACATTGTACATTCCTTATGGTAGACTGACTGTTCTGCATGATATGTTCGAGAAATGATCCTAGCATTTTGCAGTTCAGATGGCTTAATAGTAACTTGTTGTGTCTATGCTATGCAAAGTCATGGGTTCAAAACTTGCAAAGGCTGGTTATCTTGTTGCAAGACAGAAGAGTTCAGCTGTGGAGGAAGGAATAATGGCAATAACTACAAGAGGTCCCTATTTTGGGCCCATTCACCCCCATTTACAATGCCTTTGGTCAGATGTTTTGCAGTGAGAGGTTCAGAGGGTGGATCCAATATCTGAATGCACTACATACACACACACACACACACACACACACACACACACACACACACACACACACACACATATATATATATATATATATATATATATATATATATATATATATATATATATATATATATATGTATAGGTTCATAGGTGTGTTCTAGGCTAATGGCCCTGGGGCCTTTACAAGCCAAGCCATAGGATTACCCTGGCATAGTGTCACCCAACCTTAGTTCCCAGGGCCTCTGTCAAGTAGAGCCACTGGTGTTATCCCTGGGGTGAATTTTTGTTTCCCATTCACTCATCAGGATTTCTCTTGAAGGTCAGTGAGGTGCTCTGCTTGTCATGTATGGGAAGTCTGTTCCTTAGCATGGGCAGTCTCTGGGTTATGAACCTGCCCTCCAGCATGTTCTGTTAATTGTGGTAAAGAGGTTGAGATCTCTGGAGCATGTGGTGCATAGGGATTGGGATTTATTTAGATGTAACATTTCTAACAGAGCTGGGTTAGACATGGCTTTGTAAGTCAAGCAGAGATTGCCTCTAAGTAGGCTATATGAGGCAGAGAATAGTTGGAGTTTTTTGAGTCTGTCCATATAGGACAAGTGTTTAAGGCCTAGGATCCTCTTTGTGAGGTACTTTGTGGCCTCTCCAGGTATTGCAGGTGTCTAGTGAGGTACATGCCAAATGGGCATTGTACATGATGATTGACCTAATGATGGAAGAGTAGATGGAGACAATGACCTCTTTCTTCCTAGATGCAAAACCCTTAGTAATGAGATGTGCCACATAGAAGGACTTTCTGACCACAGTGGCAATGTGATTTTCAAAGGAGAGGTTGATGTCAACCTGTGTTCCCAAATCTCTTATAATGTCTTCTCTTTTCAGTGGACTACCATCAAAATTCATAGGAAATGTTTTTTTTTCCCAAAGGGGATGATGATACATTTTTTGGCATTGAGCTTAAGGCCATGGTTCTGACACCAGTCGGTGGTCACAGTGAGGCCATTCTGTAGGATGTCAACATCACTTGAGGAGTTAATAATAGCTTCCAACTTGCAATTGTCTGCAAACTTTGTCAGCCAGAGTCCCTTCATGTTGACCTGGACTTCAGAGAAGTAGATACCAAATAGGAGAGGACCCAGGACCGAAACCTGTGGGACTCCACTTGTGACTAATCACCAGTCTGACTTGGAGTCAGCTACTTTCACACTGTGTGTTCTCTCTGTGAGCCAGTTTGCAACCCACCTAGTGATATAGGAATTGATGCCAAGCTTAGTGACTTTTTCTATGATTCCTGAGTGGGGAATGGTATCAAAAGCCTTGGCCAGATCAAGGTAGGCTGTATGAACAGGGGCAGTATATGACACATCTGGTGGGTAAACACCTTGGAAGGGGCGGGGTGTTTGGAAATCGGAAGCCCATGAGCCCCCAAATGGAAACAGTGGGAATGAAGTCCCCACTCATGGGCAGTCACCATTGCACCTTCATGGCCCTGAAGATGGCTGTGCTGGGGGCTGAGCAGGATGGGCAGGCTGACAATCTAATTGCACCATGCAGCCCTCAAGCTGATGTAGCACATCTCCAAACTCCTTTCAGAACTCACTACTCATCAAACCCCAGACCTGGCTTTGGGTGACAGTATCCTGTCTGTGCCCACTCCCAGAGGGGATGAGCCTCATCTCATGAGGCAGTTCCACCTGAAGGTGGTGCAGGACCAGCAGACAAGGAGGTCCCGGGGTGGGTCACAGTCATGCTAGGACCCTGTACCATGACCAGATGAAGTGGGAGAGGTGGGTCCACTGGGACTGGCCTTCCCAAACGTGCTATGGTGTTACAGTTTTAGAACATATGTGGGTTAGTAATAGTCAACACAATCCAGGATTAGTTATAACAGCATGCATAGATATTCCGATTAACCCAAAACAACAGATTTGGAACAGTTGCTTAGCAAACAGAACACATGCATATATGGAACCACAGTTGCCATTACAATGGCATGCAGGCTACATTGATAGCAAAAGGCCACCAATGATAGTATTTCAACATGGAACATTAATAGAAACACATTTCAATATTTGTTGAACAATGGGACATATGTCCCAACAGTAGGTTTGGTGTAAAACATACTCATTGATTTGTGTGCTTAGATTATTGTTGCAGATATGGTGGGGGGAGATAGAAATGTCAATTAACAACTTGTATATCCTTGCAGTACTCACAGCTTTAATGATCTTTGCTCTAATCATTACAATTATTATTACAATACCCTATGGCCTTAGTTTGGGGAGTGGTATGTTTGTACACAGTGTATACTTCAACTGTCTTATAGCTACATTCTACTTCTCTTACCTGGTAGGCCTGTGGAGGGAATGTTTGTTAACACTACCTGACTGTTTCTACACATATTCCAAGACTCCTAGTTAAAATTCTACACATACCTCTCAACCTCTTAATGCAAAAAATCTGTAAAAGCTTGACAAACTGGGGATACAAATAGAAACATATTTTAAATATTGCTCTTATAAACTTTTAAAAAGTTGCTAGAGTAACAGGATTTGTTTTAATATACATTTTCTGAAGGATCTGAAGTCTGAAACTCAAATGTATGTCATTATTTAGTGACTACAGTCCTGAGATCTTACCAGTGATTTGCCAGGAAAATAGAGGAACAGGCCAAAAATATGAGGCAAAAATCTGGACATTCTGCAGAAATCTGTACAGCTGAGAGGTATGATTATGCATACAGCTTGCTACCACTCCCAGGATTTGAACCATGGCTATGTTTGCTAAAAATACAACAATTTGTGTTTCACCAGAGTGAGCTATTTAGAACGTCCTGTCTTTTTTTTCAGTGTTTTCTGTCTAAATCTCTCTTGGTTGTACAGTCTGACCATGTAATTATAACATTCTTATACAGATATTCCTAGACATATTTTTTATGTAGCACAGTGTGAGAAACAGTTGACACAACATTACTTTTCACATATCAGATCTTAATGGATGCAGCATGTGAGGCCATGCAATACCAGAGTAAACAGAACCAGTCCAGGATTTAGAACTTTATTGCCAGGCAGTTACACTTTTATTTAAATATGACCTATATGAACTATTACTGTCATATTGTCTGGTTTATTCTGTATAAACCATACACATTTTTTATAGTGCCAGGTGACATTTTACTCCTTTACATTTATTTGGTATGATTACTACAAGCATGACTGTTACTCACCAGCCTCGTGATGCAGCCTTTGCAACTTGCTGGTATGGGCTTCCTTGTTCACAGCCCTCTCAGCTGCAGCTGTAATGAAAATAGAGAAACATTTATGCATACCTATCCATCACATACACAGGCTGGACCTTGGTAAACATTTATTGTTATGAATACTTACACACTGCTGGGACATCTCCACTGTCTCTTGCTTCTTGGACCTACTGTTTCAGGTGCTCCCTCTTCCTCTGTTTCAAGTCAGCATAGTGGTGCTAGACCTGCTCACCAGTCCGAGGGATACCAGTGGCACTTGTGAGATCAAGGGCAAGACTTTCCAAGGCTTCTGCTTTATATTGGGAGCCCTGGTACTGGTCAGTCTCATGTCATTTTTTTATCACAAGTCCTACCATGACTTTGGACTCCTGTATGCCCCAGCACTGTGCCCGGAAGTGCATGCCCTCTCCAACACCTGCCATACTGCCTACAGTGGAGAGCTACAACCCATTATGATCTGTATTTCTGCCTGCGGGGTTTAAATACTGCCAATTTCCCACCCTTTGCCATGATTGGACAGTTTTGAAAATGCTAAGCTAAGCTATGGGCAAACCTGCTTAGCTAAAGTTGGCAGTGCTTAAAGGGGCAGGTTCAGCATTGCTTACCAATGGGCAAATCCACTTAGCTGGGTTATTCATTGCTTAGTATTCATATGTACACAGTGCTTACACCCAGTCAACATAGCTGTGCAATGCTTAGCATTGCTTATGTTTTATTATATTGGTCTACCACCTATATGGGATTGATTCATCATTCATTACATAATATAGATTTATTTCCCTTCCCTGTCATCCCCCAATGTGCTGTGATTAATTTATTCTTGTGTGACTATACTGTATGGGGCACTTGTGTTTATATGGGGGTTTCAGTACTTTATTACACTGACACCTCACATCTGGGCCTAATGTATTACTCTGGTTGAGAAAAATCAGTTACTTCTTACATAAATATACAAAATATTAAAATTTTAATGTTTACACATAAAAAATGGAAGTGGCTTTGGTGAGGCTTGAACGACTACATCCAAGGCATATGTCCTAACTGCTACACTATTGCACTTATGCTTCTGCTTGATGTCTATTGCTTTTTAACTTATCATGCCGTTTCAGCTCGGCTAAGCGTAGCTAATCAATGGGTGCACCCACGCAGCTACGCATAAACTTTATTGCATATATACTTTATTGCATATATAAAAAAAATATTTTTGTGTTTTTTTATTTGTACCCTTCAGAATATCCATGCTAATGCTGAACCTGTTATTCTATCAACTTTCTGCTTCATAGGGACGATTGTCCCTTATGGCTTTGTCCACATTCCTTACTCTGGTGGGTTGGGAGGTGTACACTATGTGCTTATGCTAAATCTGTTATTCTATCAACTTTTGGCTTGGTAGGGATGATTGTCCCTTATGGCTTTGTCCAGGTTTGTTACCCTGATGGGTTGGTGGCATTACAAGTGTTCTCACTCGTTTTAAATTGCCAAACAGCAATTCTGGAGTGCAGGGGGGTGTGTACTGTGAGAGCTCTGCTCTCAGACACACCCCCTGTGCTCATACATGGAACCATGTTTGTTTTATAGCACAGCAGCGTACCTTCATACATATGCATGGTGCACTGCCGTGCTGAACAGGAACAGTGCCTGCCATTTAGGAATAACTTATTCCTGCACGGCTGCTTGCTGAATACGGGGGCAAGAAATATTATTAGTAAATAATAAATATATAACAACCAGTCATAAACATATAGTTTACAGATATTTTTATCTGGTTATTAAAATGTTATTGTGTAAACCCTCTTTTCAAATTTTTAATATCATTTCCTCTTTCCAAAAGTCCACATATTCTAATATTTTTATGTTTCCAATTACATATACAAATGACTGCTTAGAAACTCATAACTTCAACAAAATGTTAGTATTGAAACAGCAAAGTAACTTAATTTATTGACATCAATTCTTATCTGGCACTGTTTTATATATATATATATATATATATATATATATATATATATATATATATATATATTATTGAAAGTTTAAGATCCAAATACAATCAATATTCTGAGAAGTGGTTAATTTTAAAAAATATTTAGAGACTTTGTGAACACAGAGATAAATAAGATATTTAACCTAGATAAGAAATTGTTATCCATATTATTGGAATTCTTAATAAATATCAATAATGATGCAATGAAAAATAAATCATATCTGTCACACATTTATAAAGTTCTCAGCTTATATTTCACAGATTTAAACAATTTGTTTTGGAACTATAACTCAAAAATTAATAATGAAGACTTCTATGAAGAATACAAGAAAATAATATTAAATCTACAGATAAAATCACATCTTCATTATACTGGAAAAGTTTCACTTGGAAATTCTTATGCAGAACTTTTGTCATACCTAGAAAAATTACAGTTATGTATAAATCAAATAGAATTAAATGCTGGAGACGTGATTCTGAAATAATAGCTGATTGGATGCATATGGTATATGAATATGACGTCATCTCCCCTTTTTAGAAATAAATTAATCATTTCATTCAGGCTTTATGGTCAGAAGGATGTAATATTTCCAGAATTACTAGTTTCATTTAATACTCCACTTCCTGAGATAATTCCAAAAACTCCAGTGCCTCTTCTATTGTCTATTCTTGCTATAGCCAGAAAAGTAATTACTAAAAATTGAAAAAATAACATTACCTCCTCTTGTGTTGAATGTATTAATATGTCAAAAATTGTTTGCAGTAGTGAATTGCATACTAAAATGATGAGAACTTCTTATATTACACATTCATTTAAATCTTTGCTTAAACTTAAGGACTTGTTTGAAAAATATTAATTGTTGTTGATATGTATAACTTTGATGCATCCATCAGCTGTGGACTCATGTAATAGTTATTTGTTTGTTTTATAAATTGATTTATCAATTGTTTTAAAACCAAATAATATATATATATATATATATATATATATATATATATATATATATATATATATACATACCTAAACCACTTTATCTGTCTCTTTTTAACATGAAGGATCAAGGGCTGTATTCTAAGAGCCTCCAAGATTGCCAAGTCTCTCAGTCTGTGATGGAGAGGGAGCTTTGTTGCTGTGCACAAGACCCTCAGTTCTGCTGTTTGCATTTGTGATCTTGTTCTTTCAGTGGCTACTCAAAGCTCATGACCATAGCTGAGGGTGTGGTTGGGGACATAGATTGGACTAAAAAGTGAGAACTTTGTTTGGTGAATCAGTTCTGACTTTTCCACAAGAGTCTGGTTTGATGTCTCCAATACTACTACTGCACCTATCTGATGTTTAACCTCATATCCCCTCTAACTTCACTTTTGAGCAAGATATTTAAATTCTTCAACTTGAGATATCCTTTTCCCATCACTTGCAGAGAACAATCTACTCTTTTCTATGAGAAAATGACATCTGATTTGGCAGTCCTGAATTTCTTCCCAGCATCTACACAATCCTTTGGAAAGTGATTCATTGCATATTGCTGGTTACAGTTACCTGAAGATAGGAAGGCAACATCATCTGCAAAGTATAAGGATGTAAACCTCATATCTACAGACTATTCCTTGATATCCAGTCCATGAAAATTAAAAAAGGGAAGGAGGGAGGAAGGATCATGGCCTTATCATAGTAGAGGGGTTTATCTGATCTTGTTATCTGTTGAGCTGTGTTATCTGGATCTTATGCATCTAGAAGTGATACCACTGATAGATTTGTCTGAGATATAGAGCCAGACTACAAGAAGCCAGAGTGGTTTCCATAATCCATAATTTAAAATATCTGAGAACCTCACCCAGAAAAGGAGTACAGGGCCTGATTCTTGGAGCCAGGCATGGTAGGTGCTTTTCATCAATGAGCATCTGATGGCAGGGTAGCCCACGTATCCCAGCTGTGATCATATTAAAAAAAGCTATGTGGAGATTCTGTTTTGATTTACCACATGCATGTTGAAGAATGGGAATCAGGAGTGGCAAACAGAACAAATTTCCACTCTGCAGAATTCCCCCATTATGTAGCAAGTTCTATAAGATTTCTGTCAAAGAACGATTACACTAGTTATAGAGAAGTTCTGCTGAATTATCTGAAATAGAATAGATAACACTTAACCTTCTTATATATTCCACTAGAATCACTTGGCAAAAATGCTGCAAATCATCTATCATGTGGCACAATTCACATTTTTTTTAGAAAAATACAACTATAATGCACTTCTTCCAAGTTTCATCCTGGAGAAGAAAATATCCACCCATTTCCATTTGAGGCTAATTTTTCTACTATGGCTTTAAGTTTTCATCATATAATTCAGGTGCCAGAGTAAGAGAACTAACCACATAAGGAATATCCCTGGGAAAAAAATCAAACAGCTCTTTCTTCCAGATGATGAGCTATTTTAAAAACATATGTCTGTAAAGAAATTATCAAATTTGTTATAAAGAAACTATAATTTATGCAAGGATGCCACTCGCCTACCATAGCTAACAGAGGACACAAAAACCCAATTAATACTTTATCTTCAACCTTCATTTAATTCATGCTGCTATATGCATAATTATGCTGTCAGGAAATACATAAAAATACAATCCATATAAAAGAAAGCAAAGCTTTGTGCAACATTGTGGTAAATATATCTAATCATTCAACTGTTGTTTCTGACTCTTTATCAGATATGTTTCTCATAATATAGGCTTGAACATCTTTGTGCATGTAGCTGCACCTTAGTATTTTATGTTCGTATTTCTTTAATATAGTACCAATTTTAAGATAATTATCTTGTGTTCTATTTTCCTGAATGGAAAAAAATGTGTAAACTAACAAACTTTCCATTTAGAAAACTGTTACAAAGGATTTTTTTCTGCTGGAGGGTAGTCTTGACACCCCACACATAGTACCATGCCTGCTGTATCTATTCTACTTACTATAATAAACTCCAATGTTTACATTTTTACCTTTTTGTCCATTTCCAGTTAGTTGACACAGATGACAGTCAGCTGCCCTGTTTTGAAAAATACCTTGATTAAGGTTTTTTAAATATATTTTGAGGTCTTTTTATTTGGCAATGGGCTTTCAAAGTTAATGCATGTTTTATTTTAAGCGTTTGTTTGCTTAGTTATCTAATTACTTGCTTACATGCCGCTGGGATTAAAATGGAAGAATAAACAAAGAAAGAGACAGAGGTAGCATATCTACTGCATTTGACTTTGCTTTCTCCTTTGTCTTCCACTTTCTTTGCTTTTGATTCATCTGATATCATCATTTAATCAATACAGACAATTTCTTACATTTTATTTGATGCATATGTCTTACTGGCATCTAAACTTGCAGTATATTTGTGTTTCATACTTTCAATTGAACTAATATGTATTAAGTAACATCTGAACACACCTTGTGAAACATTAGAGGTTAAACTTTCAATATATTTCCTTCTGAAACATCAACAGTTTTATACTGTGTTACCTAAGAAAGCATAGCATTTTAAATAATTACTTTATAGGTATACTTCTCATCTCAGCAAACAGATTCAGTTTAAAGAACACACAATGCTTATGATTCTATTAATCAGAAATCAGTTTGTACATTCACCATTTCTGCAGATGTAAAATAACTGACGGTGCCTTAGTATTCAATGTGACTGCTGCTACTCAGAATCAAAATATGTGCTTTATAATAATAAGGCAAGACAATAACTATGTCATACCTACATCTGCAGATCATGCAAAAATATCTTCACATTTATTAAACAATCCAATATACTCAGTTTTGTCATCATTTTTCTTGTAGATTGGTTTTAGATATTTCTTAACTATTTTCAGCAGCAAGCCCTTAGACAATGCCACTGAAACATTCAGGATAACAAACAATAGTCATTCTGTGCAGATATCATGAAAACGTAAGAAGGCATACTGGTCTTATAATAATAGTGGAACTATTTCTTCCGCTGGTGGCCTGTTAGAGGTATGAGGTTTCCTATAGCATAGAAATAAAAACAGTTCGTCAGGCTGAGAACAAATAAGCCAGTATTATTGTATGACAACATTTTCTCCTGCAGTGTTCAGCATATTGTCAGTGGCTGATATTACTGCTCCTGGATGAAGAGTCCTGACAAATAATAATGTTTTCAAACTCTCAAAGTGCCATTTCATTGTGTGATGGCTCTGTCCAATGTTAAGAAGAAATATTTTTCCCTTTGAATGTTTCTTCAGATAGTAGTAATATGTGATCCGCACAGCTTGTCATAGCATTTCTTTAGCTTAGGTACACATTGATGCTTTTCAAAGGACAGAAGTATTCTCTGGGTTATAAAAATCTGTCCAATGGTGCTAGAAAAAAAATGATTCCAGCCACTCTTTGAGTAGAACAAATTGTTTGAAGATAATTTTCCATTTTGTTGGAGTCACACAGCTTCGAACCACTGCTAGCAAACTTTAACATGTTAGTAATTATTATTCCATTTATTATTTCAAAGAATCAGTTACCTCAAAGAATTATTTATAGATGACTTTCTAAAAAAACAAAACTTTGAACACATTAAAAAATGTATGCATGTGTATGTGTGTGCATTTGTAGTATATATATTTATGTGGCTATAGAAATTAAAAGTTCTAACCATAATACTGTTTTAATCATTTTACCAAGTGCAGCTCTGTTAGTGTTGCTGTTAACCCAGATTAAAACAATTGACCTTTAATTGACACAATAAAAGCACTTTGAAACCTTTGCAAATTTCCAATAAATGAAGAAAAGGGAAAAAAGATGAAAAGCAATATTTTGTACCCCATATGGACTGCACAAGGTAAACTTAAAAAAAATGCTGCACAATATGGCGAAAGGACTTTTAATAACAAGAATAAGCTCTTTTGTCAAATGACGTAGTCTGATGAATAATGTGATGAAAGTGCTTACTCTGTTATTAAAGTGCTTTAAGTTGTATTGTGCAGCATCTTTTCTAAAGAATAACGTTCATTTGTTATTATACATTGCTACATGGCAAAGTAAGGCAGAATGAACTGTTAAGCACATGACTTTTTTTAAACAAGTGATAAGGAACATCTCTATAGATGTATCAGGAATGGTGATTCTACTGGTCAATGAAACATGAACTCTTGAGTTTGATTGCCAGCAACAATTGAAGTTACTCCATATGAAATCACTGTTGGTGAGTTGTGCCAGAAATGATTCCCTTGTGTGTGTGTGTGTGTGTGTGTGTGTGTGTGTGTGTGTGTGTGTGTGTGTGTGTGTGTGTGTGTGTGTGCACTCATGCAAGTGTATGCACGATTGTGCGTGTATGTATTCATATTAAATCTTAGAACACAGATATCCCAAAAAATTGCAACACAAAACCACAACAACTAAAAATAAATAAATAAAATAGCATAATTTATGTGGGGGGAAACACACCTGTACCAACAGAACCCCAGCTAATTATGCATGTGTATCAATATATATATATCTATATCTAATCTATATACACTCTATATATACATATATGTACATAGATGCATAAATATATCTATATCAATGAACTCTGAAATTGCTCTACGGATGGGAAAGGGCAAAATTCCACACCATTTTCTACTATAAAAAGCTACTAGCATTCTTGAAATTGTGAAATGTTGATAAAAATGTTGGTAGCAAGAAGGTTTGATTTTCTGAATCTTTGATTAGATGAACATACAACAACACTGAAATCTTACTTTAACAAATGTTCACATTACCAAAATTTTAATCTGGGAAAGTAGACAGTTGGCATACGTGGGGAAATTTGCCTTTTCCCCACTTAATGTGATCTTGGAGTTCATATACTTAGTTGGGAGATGTTCAGACCCCAGTTGGGTGGGTTTGACATGCTTTGTTGTGTTTGTTTTTTAATGCTTGCCAACTGCCTCCTTCTCCGGATTAAAATTTCGATTACTTGAACATTTGTTAAAGTAAGGTTTCTGTGTTGTCATCTTGGTTAAGTAAGATTCGATTAAATGGATTTTCGGTGTGCAAAAGTAGACCCATTTCCTTTATATATATATATATATATATATATATATATATCTATATATATATATACATATATATGTATAAATAGCCAGCTTTAAGTTAACTTGCACTCCAAATGAAGGGCACTGTGGTACTCTTCATTTTTTCCTGCATTTATTCACTCGTTGTTCATTCATTCATTCAACACATCCTAAACAGGCAAGACTGAATGCATATTTGTATGGAAAAGAACTGCATTAAGTTTCAGGACTGTAGGCCATTAGGCCTCCAGTAGATATGGCATTCTACATGCTCGGTGGTGCATTTCAGAGATATTTAAATACCCCTTTTTAATAGAATGATAGCCTGAGCAAAATTCACAGTTAAGGAAAGAAAGTCAGGTGGTACACTTCAACTTTGCTTTTTCTTGTATCTTTTCAGCAGACCTTAAGTAATCCAGACTATGACCTCTTTACCCTGGGAAAGTAACTAAGGAGTCCCAATCCTCACCAGTGTCTCCAATAAGGGAGTGTCACTAAAAGCAGGGCTAGAAATACACAATTTCCCCTAAGAGTACAAAGGGTACAAGTTCCAAAACCTGGCAATGGACTGTATACTTCACTCTAGGTCCTGAAATGAGTCTCCACACTAACCACTGCAGAACACTATGTCCCAGTTTTAGGTATCTGAGACACTCACTCTTAAATGTCTGATATTCACACATACCCATACCCATACAAGGTAATGGCTGTCACCAGTCAAATACCACCATACCCTTCAAAAGAGGTCTTCAATTATATTGGGTAAAATAGATATTGAATCAAATGGTGGCATGTATCCCAAGCAGTAAGGCTTTTCAGAATGGCTCTGGTTTTATCACAATAAGCATAAACACTTTAAAGTTATTGAAAATATTCACTAAATAACCAGCCACAATTAGTGGGGGTAAAACATTTAATAATAAAGATTAGGGTTTAAAACACTTAAATATTGAATAGCTGATTCCAACTAACAACAGAGTTTCACACACATGAAATATGAAAATAATACTGAAGGATACATCTCACATTGATTTTAGAAAATCTCTAAGTAGCTATAGTTCCCTGTCTATCGGAAGAATAACTGCCTCTATCTAATCTAAATAACTTAAGAAAGCAAGATTATACCCTTACTTCTGAAAGGCAAGGTGAAGAATTATGTCCATACTCCAGGCTGCTGTCTGTCCTCAGTGACTGGAGCAACTGCTCTGGAAACAACCAGAGTAGTACTGCTGAACAGCTCTGGAAAACAACAGTGAACAACTGACTCAGAACCTACTTTTATAGCAGATTTTTTAAAAGTAACAGGAAGCTGCTATAAGAATTCTACTCTCTCATATCAGACTTTGAAAAGTAAGCAAACAGCTGCATTGAAGATTCTATTATCCCAGCTCTGGCACACAATGATATCACTTCTAGGTCAGCTAACTCTGGCATAACATACATTCAGAATTCTCTTTAAAAATGTGTACACATATACAGTTGGACAGCCAAAAAAACACTGTTTGACATTCAAACATCTTGCATAAATCTGAGTGATAATCAAGAGACATAAACTTATATACAAACTTATAGCTAGTCATGCTGGCATATGTAACACAGGGTAATATACAATTATTTACAAAACTTCAACCAGTCATGCTATCACAGATAACAATATCTGATATACTCACACAAACAACACTGTAATAACTGCAATTAGTTGGTGGTCTCAGGGCCATTAGTTGCTCAGATTCTATGGGGGTTCTAGGTGCTCTGAGGTACATGTTAATTTTTTTTAAATAACTTGTTCATCTATGATAGCTAGGCAAAAAAACTGAAATACTGGGATGGATTCCCTAAAGCTTGCAGAATCTGGCACATTATGCTGATATCAGTAAGAAACTTGCAGATAACACTGTAATATGTTAATGTATGGCAAGAAACTCAGAATAGCTCAGCGTATAATGGAGTATCACAGTTACAATGGTGCACTACAGAAATGTGGAAGTAATCCATAATTAATAAGAAATGGTTGTCCAGTCACTGTTGTACAGTACCAAAGTTATGGAAAGATGGTCATAATTCAAGAATACTGTTAGTTGTATAGAAATATATGAAAATCTGTACAGTAAGGTTCAGGACAAATATGGAATGTAACTGACTCTGTTATGATAACAGAAAAAAAATTAAAAATGCCAACTATCCCATTGCAAGTTACATGTCATAACATAATATTTCAGGAGAAGACACAGAAATGTCTCAGACAACTGAATATTTCCTTATGTCATCCACTAACATAATACATTCTTCAAAGCTGCAAGACTATTTGTAATTAAGATATATATATATATATATATATATATATATATATATATATATATATATATATATATATCTATATATATATATATATATATATATATATATATATATATATATATATATATTTGCATCACTCTTTATAGTAAAGACAGAGACAATTATGGATATCTACATAATACATGTACTATTAAAATATATTGGCTTGGACATACGGATTCTAATGGAATATCTACATTTTCTAATAAAAAAAAAATTAAAGGTGAAGGAAAGTCGCGGTCACATCACCATAGCTATCAGTCAGGTTCAGGACTTGTGTAGGGAACACAATTAACACACGCTCCCAAGTAGAATGGGAAATGAAAAAAAGATGTGGGATATGGATGAAGAAGAGGGACAGACAAGATGTATGTTGGAAATGGAAATCTGAGGGAAAGTCAGAGGCACATACGCAAAGTTTTTTTTTTTTTGGTGGGAATAGGCCTCATGCTTTTAAGAATGGAAGTAAAAGTAAACAAAAGGAAAGAGGAGATGAACATCATCACAGCAGAGATACCTATAGAACAAATAGCACAATACAAGACAGACAAATGTTGGAAGAAACAGAAAGGGCAGGCAAGTTACACAGACAGCACACTGCACAACACAGGCAATGAAAAGTTGACAAGTATGGTGAGGATGCATACCAGCCATGGTGAAATACAGAAAAAACATCTCTACCTATGCACTATCACATTGCAACATGTTGCAAACTATGTGGTAGTCATACCTGGATTTGTATGAACAATGGTAGATGTGTGTTCCAAGTTAATTAAGTAGGTTCATAGCAGACATTGGCTAAATATACATATATCCAGTTAGTCCATCAGAAGTGCATTTGTAAGCCAAGCAACATCACAGATGAGCAAATGCAGGTTTAACAATGGTAGATAACTCTACCAGAGAAGAGAACCAAACCTACAGCCATACATGTGAAATGCATACAACCAAGCAAAGTGAGAAACAGAAGTACTGCAAAAGGCCAACAAGTGCTGCTACATATACAAGTAGGTGTACACAACCAAACCAAGCATGTAATGGAATATGTTAACACACATATGCCATGTCAAAGGCAACACACAGGTTTAGATGTGTATGTATATCTGTCAGTGGCAAAATGGAATGTACAAGATTATTAATGCTGATACATATAACTACACCAATGACATGTAATAATATGTTGAAATTGTTAATGGCACAGCATAATGAATATAGCAGATTGTGCACATGGATGTAAAAAAATATATACTGGGTAACACACAAGTATATTGAGAACAAGGATGCATTGCAAGCATAACCTGTGTGCACATTTCCTGCATTGTACAATGCTCATACATGTGTCGCATGTTTACTGTGTCAAATTAATACGTGGCAATGATCAGTAGTTTTAACAAAGGCAAAGATACCTGCAAAAAAATAATAGTGAAATATGAAGGTGGGAGGGAGGTGGACAATCTGCCCACATCAGAGTAAAGCAGGAGAAGAAAAGATGACACAATGTAAATGCATGGGTAAAACACACACAATGTTTCAGAAGCCACACAGACATGGATTTAAAAAAATGGAAAATGTATGTCAAATGGCCAGATGGATTGCTGATGTCCACAGAACTGGACATGCATAAAACACACATACACAGTAATGTGCAATCATGTCACAGCAACATGCATAGGTAAGCAAAATTTAAAAGTATATACACGTGCTGTCATGCAAATGTCATCTAAAGAAACACAAGTGTATGTCAACCACCCTGGTGATTATGGAGTAGAGGACACTCTTGTGATCATCATTACATCACATCAGCAATAAATCAGTGAATGCTCACATATCAAAGGTGCATTGGTATGTCAGTATGTATCAGACTATGTGCTCAGACATGTAAAGTCATTTAATGTGTACAACTACTTATGGAAGGTGTACATCAATGTCACTATGTCATGGGTGTGGAAATGCTACATACAACATACATGCCATAATGCAAACTGTGAAGAAATGTGTTTTCTGTAACACTGTGTACAGATTAATGTTATATTGCTGTTTTATGTAGTCAGAAAAGGAAAACTGCACATAGACAGGATATACCTGTATATGATGCCATCTGGCATAATTTTTGCAAAATCATGACACAATGCCATATAATGACAGTGGAACATCATGACAACTGTCATCCAAAGAACATATGGAATGACATGTCTGTATGTTGCATATACCTGATATGGAAAAACAGTAATCCAAGGCATATGACAATGTTGGTGATGGGGTATGGACAACATGTTTTCTGTCAGTTTATTTTGTGTTAGTCACATGTTTACTGGCTACCTCTTACAGCACTATGCATGGGTATTTGAATGTGTGTAGAAAGTGTAATGTGATAATCTGTGTCATGCACACATTGAAAATGTTAATTCTCACACAATAATAATACATAAGTATGATGGATACATGGTATGCATGTAAAAGAGTGCATACACAGTCCAATCAATGAAATGGTAATCGCCATGTTGGCAGCACAACACAAGTGGGGCACACAGACAACATTTAAGGACCAGAAGGACCAGGCTGATGAAGATCAGACTCCTGAATGATCTCACAAGCTATCACTCTAAACGGATTCTGCATAGCCCTTGCCATATCCTCAAAGGAGGTCCCCATCATGTCCCTCGTCTGTGTTTGGAACACATCAGTCATGACCTCCTGAATCTCTTCCTGGAAATCGTCTCTATCCTGCCATGTCAATGTCTACTCTGGGATGCAGGCAGGGTGGTTCAAGTAGAGGTGGGTCCAGGTTCTCTAGCATCATCATCGTCATCATCATTGCACTTATTGCACCACCATCTTCAAAGACTCTGGTAGTGACCTTGAATGTGCACATCATTGTCTTTAGGTCAGGGAACATGTATAAGTACCATACTCTGTAAAGAAGAATTGTAAAACACAAGAGAAAAGAACAGAAAAGCAAATGCCTGTCATGTAGAACAATCCCATTAATATGATAACACAACACAATATGATTATGATGACAATTTACATAGGGACTGAGACACATCCATTATGGACAGAGGTACCTATGGCCCTACATGTGGTAGTCCTAAAAGGACATCAGTGTTCTTAAATGAGAAATTCTATATGCTTAGACACACATACATGGGTCATTAACTTTGTAAAAATGTAGGAATGCTTAATTCAACATATTATACTATTTGCATTCAATGATTTATATAAGCACCCACAATGTGTTATTGTTAAAATGAAGAGAAAGTGATCTGACAATATTGCAAACAACAGACAAGCCATATGATAAACATCTGAGACATGTCGTATGATGTTTGGCTGAGCATGCATCAATATAATGAGTACAGCACAAAAACAAGTGGTATGTTCAGTCAACACAACTGTTGACATATGACAATCTAATATACCTGTTTCTAGCAGTATTTATGCGTACAACTGTATGCATTATCTACAAAAACAATTTGAAATCAGTAGCCTGAAAAAACTTTTGTAATATGCTTGCTGATACTGAACTGTCACAATCAAATGGGCATCTGATCAAGTTTCAGTCAGCCTAGGCTATAACTGCATTTCTAAACACCCAAGGAGTTGAAGGCAGGTACAATACCAATGGTTACCTACAGGGTGTGCTGAATATGACTGTTGCAATTAAATGAATATCTGATCAAATGTCAGTCAACCTAGATTATAACTGTGTTTTTAAAAAAAAAACTCCCAAGGTGTTGGGGACAGATGCAATACTAATGTTAACCTGCAGGGTGTGCCGAATGTGAACTGCTGCAATCAAATGGGTATCTACTCAACCGTCAGTCAACCTTGGCAATAACTGTGTTTCTACAAAAACACCCAAGGATTCCTAGGCCGATGCAATACCAATATTGAACTAAAAGGCATGACACATAGTCTGCAAACTGCCACAGGAGACACCCAATTACACTGTGAATAGGCAGACTATACTCAACAGATCAAGCAACACAACCAGACATAGAAATACACCAAACCCTACAGCATAAGCAGGAATCAAAGCACTTACACTTGTATGTATAATACATAAAATATCAACACTGTTAGATTTTATTTACACTTGTAAGCACAGTTATCATGTGATGATTTTCACATGCATTCATGATGTGTGATGGGTATTCCTGCATTCTAATGAATAAACATGTTATTGTGAAAAATATGGGCCTGTAAACAGGATAATATGTATTTCATTTCAGAAAATATATAAAATGATCAACATGCCTCTCTCCTTCCTCTTATCCTCAATCCTGTTCATCTACTCAATGCACATGACTCTGTTCTGACTGTGATCCTTGTCACCTGGAATGAAAAAATAGAATGCATGAAAAATTTATTTCTCAAAAGACACTGATAGTGCATTACTCAACACAGTATGTAGACATTTCTTTTGAAGAACATTCAATAACCACAATACAAGGTTAATGTTGTTACAATCAGGTGTTTAATATCTTTGAACACAGAGGGAAGGAGAAGAAGTTCAAACCTATATACCCAGTCTACATCCAAACTTTAACCTTAAAATCTACTTGCCTACCTAATGCATCTTAACTGCTAAAAGGCATCTCTTGCAGGCAGTAAAAAGAGTGTATGTTATGTCATCATCTTGATGGAGGATGGTCTACTAATAAGGATCTTGGCTTAGGATTGTAAAGTATGAACATGTGCTGCTCATGTAGCTAAACAGTTAGAGAAATACATTCATGTTTTCACTGTATTCAGGTACATTAATAGTAATGGAGAGCATCCATTCCTCAGGCAATGTGACAGCACCATATAATATACAGCTTCTGTGAACTGAACCATACATGTTGCAGTACATTATGGACACAAAGGTATGTGTGAGGACCATTATACCTTGCTAAATCGCATATCACTAGGAAATTATTTACATCATCTCTGGTTCAATTTCAACTGTTAGTTTGTCCATCTCAGTCCCTCAAAATTCGAGGATGACATTTCTCTACTGTTGACTTTAATATTACATGAGAAAATATACCTTCATAGCATTTTTACAAAGTATACAATATTAACAAAAAAATTGCTCGGTCATAGAACTGGATTTAGCGAGATGTACTGCCCCCACAGTTAAAAAGCTGATGCCTATGGAATGTTACAGATTACGGCTATATTGGTAGGCATTTAATGAGTAACTGAGTTATTCATAACTATGCTCAAAATATACGCTAATATCAATAAGTGTAATATGCTTTAATAAATAAATGCAATGTGTGTATTAAAGTAATAAACAGGTAATGCTCTACAAACACTGGAATGTGAAGACTATATCAATGAGTCATTACCATGCACAGCATAAACATTAATATAAAGCATTGCCATGTGGTTCTTCAAAAATGCTATGAGGGTGAAGTTAATCAAGATATCAAGCACAGAAGGATGGTTCCCATGTGTGGATTGGAATCCAGAACACACCAAGGTTTAAACACATGGGCACATTGCTTTACAGACCAAGCTTACATGCAGAAGAAATTTTATTCTAGAAAACAGGTACTGCAGCTTTTTATTAGAAATACTGCAGAAAACAGATGAATACAAAAAAATGCAAAACATTTTTGGATCTTTCATAGTAAGGAAATAAAAGCTATCAACACAAAACTAAAAAGATACGTATAAGCAATGGGATAGGCATTACTTTTTAAATTAAATAAACATGTCTGTGCAGCTGTTTAGGAGGAATGATGTAATGAAGTTGTATACATGTTTTTATTCCAGCATGCAACTATCCCATAGGTGATGTAGTGGGAGTATAATGAAAAACTATGAAGTGCACAGCATAGGCACTATAGGCATCTATGATGCACGAGGACAGTGGTAACACAAAATTATGTAGTTAGATGTTGTAAAATGAGTCTGGTTAATTTTGCCGAAAGCACATTTCACTGAAACTTATGTCAGCAAGACCAAATTGCCGACATTACAAATCGCCGAAAACTCATTTCACCGAATTTCATTTCACTGAAAATAGTAGTGGCAGTGCATATACCCCTTTCTCTGCTGTAGTGTGATCCTGGAGTTAGAATATATAGTTGGGGGTGTGTGGGGAGCACAGCCCCCCACATTGGGGGGTGTAGGCAGCGTAGTCCCCCACCTAGCTTTAATTATACTATGCAATTTTTGTTAAGACGGTAACTAAGTACTTTTTAACAAAACTAGGTGAGGGCCTTCACCTCCCCACCCCCCCAACTATATATTCTAATGCCAGGATCACACTACAGTGGGGGGAAAAGGGCATATACACTGCCACTACTATTTTCATTGAAATTAAATTCCGCAAAATGAGTTTTCGGCAAATTGTGTTTTTGGCATTTTGGTCTTGGTGGAATGAAATTTGGTGAAATGTGCTTTCGACAAAATGTACCAGATCCTGTAAAACATATGTGCATCTACAAAGGACATACTAATGGATATTATACACATTATTAAATAAATTAACAACATGGGAATCAATCATATGTTTTTTACAGTTATATAATAAATTTTCTTTCAGGCAACAGTTTGCTGGCTCACTTGATGTTTTTCTGAATTTTTGCCTTGAGCCGTGCAATTGCTCACGTGCAGGAGGTTCATTTTTGAGTTTTAATCCCACTCACGAGCTGTAAAGATATTACATGTTATGTTGATTTTACCAATGTTATGTATGAAGGCATTGCTATTACATGCAATATGTCACATTAGCATTCATTACACACAGTGTAGTACAGACATTTTCATTGCACCAGAATGCTTACTGTATATGTTGACATATGCCATTCACAGTATTAATGGGGCTAATTTTTCCAAACACTGGACTCAAACATGAATATTATCATGTGAATATCAATATCTTTTAGATGGCCAACCATTGTAGAGGTGACAAATTCTCCCCCAAGAAAGTGACATCATAATTGATGCTATCTGCCAAAATGGAAGGAGACTCTTAGGCCGTTCAGGTGATACTGTCTGGAGAAATTAAATCTGGATGGGCCTCACAAACATGATCAATGCAGCTGGAGGCTACAACTGATCCTGTGAGGCCTGTAGATGATGTTGCTTGTACATGATCCTTTGTGCAGCCACAGAGTGGCACACTATGAGAGATTGAGGGATGCTGTCAGTGGTGGATCACCATTGACCTCCTGATGATATCACAATATTTCTGGGCTCACTGTGTACAGCAAGAGGCTAGTGACAAATCCTTGGTGGCAAGATTGAAGCTGGAGTTCAAGGACAAATGTGCATGTCTTTATTTCCATTACAGGACTTTGTTTTAAGACTATCACTGCATATTGTTGTAGCATGCATATTCATGTACTGCTGTTTTTGATTTACAGCAGCAGAGTTGAGCCATGAACCCACATCCACAAAGGGTGAGGATGATGAATGCAAGTCTAATTACACATATTGGTACAAGTGAGTAATAGACAGAGTAGTACAAACAATTGTGATGCTGTTTGCATGAATATTCACAGGTCCATCTACTTCAGGCCTAAATCAGGGATCAGCATGTGGGTGTCTCTATACTGTTACTGCAAACACTACCTTGTTAGTGTGTCAACCTCATTTCATGGCATTGTTGTTTACTGTTGTACTGTTGTTTCTCTACCATTGTACACTATAGGTGCTTTCAGTGGAGGGGCAAGTTGTGTATTTTCAAGTGCAGACAGACCAGGTATGTTACAGCAAAATTGTCACAGTTTTCAACAATGTGTAGCACATGTGATACCTGACATTTTTCTCAATGTTTGTCAATACAGGTCCATTTGTTGTACAGTTGCAACATCCATCACATGACTATTTGCAGCCAATATTAATGTGTTGTATATGTGAAGCTGTCAGTATTCATTTTGCTAAATACATGGCTGTGCTGTCTTTCTTTTTATTTTCCCACTGCAGGATCAGCAGTACAACCTACAACCTCTACACAACAGGAGTCTGTCAGTGGTATAGCATTATGTATGTTTCATACCTGTCCTTGCTGTTACTCCGGTTGACCTCCATGAATACTATGTCCTTCTTACCTTTCCTAGGTCAGTCTACATCAATGAGTGGCATGTGCATGTCACATATTCCATATGTTTTAACTGTCTTCCCCTGATTAATGGTGTAAATTATGTGGTCAACAATGCTGTTTTTCCCTATACTTGTTGAAGTTCATCCCTTTTCGGCAGCACCATCTTCCCATGAGTGTTTGCTAGAATGTTTTTTTATGTATTACATATGTCATGCATGTTGGTCATGTAAACATATTATATACTTATTTTATGCACATTCCATGAAACATGCATACAGCAGACTGCAAATTAAGTCATTATTATTTGTAACATTGCAGTGAGATATATATTCAAAAAAGCAAGAGCCAGCAAAACAGTGACAATAAGATTTATTATAGTAATATAAAGAGAACAAACAGAATGGTTTCGGCTGAAAAATTACAAAGCCTTCATCAGTGTATCAAATGCATGTAAAAACATTCCCCTTTATATGGTAATAGATCCACCTGCAGGTTAAGTGAGACATTACACCTTTATAAATATATAAAAATATTAAAAGTATTCATTTGGTCCAGGAGGAAATAGTGCCCCTAATTTAACAATCCATTTCTTCTCTTTGTTGTTAAGTAATTGGTACCAGCCTGATTTGTTCTTGATATTACCCTGAAGTTTGTCTATGATGGTAAAATGAAAATTAGCTTTGGGATGTTTCTCTGTGTTTGTATAATGCATTGCTTGTTCTTGTGGTCCTAACATCACTTAGGTGCTCTGAAATTCTGAACTTGAATGGTCTAGAAGTTTGGCCAATATAGAAAGCAGAACAACTGCGTGTAGCCAAATATATTAAGCCATTCTGATTGACAATTCACAAAAAAAATATTATTGAATATTTGGCCACTGCTCTTGCTTGAAAACTCCCTGGTTTTGAAGATACTTTTGCAATGTCTACAGTGTACACATGGAAAACATCCTTGTAGAGCCCTACCCTCTATAGTTGTTTGTGTGGAGTGTGTATCTGGGGTACCTAAACTTTTGTAGTGACTCATATATGAGCCTAATTTTTTTCCTTTTCTAAGAGAAAAATGACACGTCTCATTGACAATATCCCTAAGCTGAGTATTGGCTAGGAGAATGTTCCAGTGTCTGCGTACAATTTTAGTAAGGACATCTGTGTTCCTCCCATAAGTGGTAATAAGTCTGATGGGTGGATTCTGTTGCACCAGTTTGTCCTTGTATTGTAATAACCCAGACCTGTCATGTTCAGATGCTCAATGTTTGGCTTGGTATATGTCCCTTGTTTTGTAGCCTCTCTGTTTGAATCTGTTAAAATCTTCCTCATATATATGATGGGTATTAGCATCTGAACAAATCCTTTTGATTCTTAGAAATTGTGACTTTGGAATGGTTTTGCTTATATGAGATGGATGAAAGCTGATGGCATGGAGTAAGGAGTTAAATTGTGGATGTTTTCTATAAACTTCAGTATAAAGAGTATGGTCAATGTTCTGTGTTACCAATATATCAATAAATGTGATGCTATTGGTATCAAAGGAGACTGTAGAGTCAATCCCCCACTTGTTATGATTAAGATATTCAACAAACTCCTTAACGTAAATGCTATCAGATCTCCATACCAACCAGCAATCATCCAAGTATCTCCTCCATATGTCGATCTCTTCCAAATAGATGTTATGGGCCTGATCATAGATGAGCTGTTCTTCAATATAGGCTATGAAGAGATCGGCATATATGGGTGTTAGAAAAATATGTATTATTATGTGTGCATTAGTGCCTTTTTAGAAGCCCAAAAGGGTTAATACATTTATTCTGCTTTATGCTGAACAAATCAATATTAATGGCAAATGCTTTCTGACCTTGTATTTTGTCAGCGCAACTAAAATCTTGTTTATGTCTTAGGAAATGTATTGAGAAGCAGATGGTTTCCTGCTTGATTAGGAAAATAATGACTAGAACAATACTGCTTTCTATAATGTTATTAAACTTAGACAATTAGACCTGTCTGTGTTATGAGAACATAACCAGCTGCAGGAAGGATAGATAAAGTGGAACAAAGACCGCTTGAAGAATATGAACTATAATCTGTGATTGCTTTGTGCTCAAATGAGTAAAGTACCTTGAAATGTAACACAGCACTGTAGAAATAATTGCAACTAGCTGCCGGTCTCCAAGGCCATGTTATTTTTCCAAAGTTTTCTCATGAATCTAGAAACGTTATGTCATGTCAGCAGAAAATCATGAGCAACATCTGCTGTGAAAAACAATATTGTAAACTTGTGATTAACTACGTCAGCTTCAGTAGGCAATGTCTTGTAAGAATAGTATAAGAATGGCTTCACTTCCTAATTTTAGTTAGACAAACTCTGTATTTTTGCATGCATGTTTTTGTCTCCTTGCTGCAAGAATTAAAGTGCCTTAACCTGAACCTTACGTGTATTGGTCTTTGAAGTTTTTTCCTTCGACAAATTGGTCCTTCAGACAGGTAGCCTCCACTCTGACCAGATCAGACAGGCCAGGTGGCTTGAAACCGTACTGGGAAGAAACCACATTGGTTCTTCTTATTTAAAAAGACCTCCAACTGAATTGTCATCCAAAAGAGGCCAGCCACTGTTCTGATCTGCGACTGAAGGGCAGGCTTACCTCAAACCAGACGATCAATCACGGAGGCTCAGGTAAAGTGAGATTTACCTTTTTCTGTTTTAGATCAGGGACTTGATTTGCATTGTCTGTCAGGGGATTTGTCTTGTACAAGTCAGGGACAGGAAGATTGCAGTTTTGTCATAGATCAGGGAAACAGAATAGGTAAGGCAGTTATTCTAGATAGACTATGAAAAAGAGAAATCGTGGTACCACGTAAAAATAAGAAGGATTATGTAACATTTCGAAGGTTAGAACAAAATGGGAAATAAGTGCACGAAAAGATCCCAAACTCCGCCGTTAACTGAAGATGCAATATTTATGCAATTACAACGTGCAGATGATGTTAAATACTACTCAAAATGGGTTAATAAGTATGAATTTGATGGTAAATTAGAAAAATCCTCGCTTATTAAACTTATCAAACAGCTTAAAACTGATTCCAGAGGTCAGGTAAAAAAGCAACGTCAATTAGGAATTCCTCAGGCACACAGGTGGATTGAGGAAGCAAACCGTAGGGAACAGAAGAGCAATAACTCAAAAACAATGTTTTTAGATAAAGAGGATAATAACTTAGTAATAGCATCGGCCCCTCCACCCCCTCCGCTTCTCTTACCAGAATATGAAGCGAGCGGACAAGCTGGTCCATCCCCACGATATCCTGCTATCCCTGCCAAAGCAAAACCATTTGTTAGAGATCCCATCGAGACCAGGTCTCGAACATGGGCAGGAAACTCAAAAGGGGACATTGAGTTATATCAAATGGGTAGAAGTTCATGATATATAAATGAAAAAGAAATGTGCCCACTAATAGAAGTACCTAATCCTCAGGCAGGACAAGAAGGAGAGGACCCAACTCTCTTAGTTTACAGAACGTGGACATCAGAAGATATCCAGAAAGCCACTGAGGGAATTCCCCATCCAAACGTTAATTTTAGAAAATTTTTAGAAGACCTACAAGGCATGAGGTTAAGTTATAACTTAAACAGAGAGGAAGTAGAAAAAGTAGTCAGACAAATCATGGGACCAGATTGGTACATGATCAGTGGCAACTGGAATCCCCGTGACTCAGAACACAAACCCCTCCCACACAGTAGCGCAGAACTAGACAACAGAGTGAAAGGTCTTACAGACCGAATCTCTGAGAAATGGAAACCTAGTGCAGACTGGGTTTGCATTAATCAATGCATCCAAGAAGGTGAAACTGCTGACAGATATTATGCTAGATTATTAGAGTGTTTTAATAACCATTGTGGAATGCATGTACCTGAAGATCAAACACATGATTCCCCGTATGAGCAGCAGTTAAAGAATGCATTTTTAAAAGGCAGTATTTTGCCTATAAGCAGCTTTATTACAAAGCACATGGTATATCATCGTACAAGTAGATTACAGTCACTACTTGAATATGCTAGACATGCCGAAAGGCATTTTAACAGTAAAAAGAAAAAGAAAGCCCAAGTATTCTCTGTAGAAGATGGAGCAGAAGTTTATATAGTACAGTCCGGAAAAAAGGGCAAGAAAAATGCCCAGGGAAACAACAGTCTGATAATGATCAGAGGACTTTGAAGAGTGAAAGAAAAGGGGGGGGGTGCTTTAAATGTGGTAAGAAGGGACACCTGGCAAGGGATTGCAAGAAAAACAAGAAGACAACTACGGAAGATAAGGAGGGTGAGGACTGACTATATGGTAGCCAGGAATCACTAGAAGAAAATCGCCAAGAAAAGACAAATGCAAATGTGATAGAGGGAGTAGAGGATGTCACAGGAGAAATAGAGGAAGTGCATGAAGCCACAGATAGTGAAGAAAATTAAATTTTAGACTTAGCTTTATTGAGCTTGGAGCTCTATTTAGCAGACACGAAACCAGAAGTTACACTCCTGGTAGAGGGGAGGGAAGTCACATTTTTGTGTGACTCAGGGGCCTCACGGACCCTGATACACCCCTCCAAACTACCAGAGAATTCAGAGTCACCGGATTACATATTAGTGAAAGCAGCTAATCGGGAGCCCCTCTCCTATAACGTTGCGATAACTGATCCTGTTTCAGGGTTAACCCAGAAAAGCAAAATTGTTGTTTCTGCAAAATGCCCAGTAAACCTTTTGGGCAGAGACCTTATGCAGCTATTTGGCATAGCAGTAGTTCCAGCTATGCAGGGTATGAAAGCACAGTGACAAATTGATACTTTTGCAGTGCGATCAGAGGGTGAAACATTTTATTGGTACAGCCAGGACTTAGTTATGACTGGTCCAGGGGCAGTAACCGAAGAGCTGATGAACGTAGCCATCAGCAAGTTCCCCTCTCTTGACACTGACAAACAACAATTGTTGCACTGTACTCTATATTATTGTAACACACCAGGGCCTGATAAGGAATATGAACAAGAATTGTTTAGAAACCGTGCAAACAGATTAGTATTGCATAATCTGTACTGGGATATGGAAGGGAACAGTGTAGTTAGCTGTTCATTACCCCAGGAGTTCTTTGCACTTTATAAATCTAATCGATTACCACACATAAGCTTAACCAAGGACAAAAATGTGAAATGGACAGACCAAGGAGAAAAAGTCATAAGGTGGGAAAAACAGATAGAGTTAGGACTGTCAGAACAGGGAATACAAAAGCAGAAGTTAAATTGGATAACACAGACACACCCAGCTGTACACTTGCAGTCTAGTGAGGACAGCTGATTAGCACTCTTATCAGAAGAGGAAGAAGATGCCTTACAAAGCATACCAGAAACTCCCTGGTCAACAGGCAAATCAGATGTAGGACTTACTTGTACAGCAGGACCAGTTACTATTATGCCAAAGTCAGCATTTAGACCACAAAAGAGACAGTATCCCTTGAGAAAAGATGCAGAGGTAGGAATCAAACCTATTATAGCAGCTTTACTTAAGGAAGGAGTACTGGTGGAATCACCTGATTCACCATGTAACGCACCTTTATTTCCTGTTAGAAAAGCAAACGGAGAATAGCGCATGGTCCAAGACTTACAAGCTGTAAATGATGCAGTAATACAAAGGGCACCTACAGTGCCGGATCTACATACCCTGTTGAATGATTTGAAACCTCAGCAGAAATATTTTTCTGTGGTAGATATCAGCAATGCGTTCTTTTCGATACCAATACACCCCGACAGCCAACATTGGTTCACATTCACATTTCAGGAGAAAAGGTATACATACACATGACTACCACAGGGATATTGTGAAAGCCGAACAATATTCTCACAAGAAATGGCAAGCAACTTGGTGGGATTTACCCCACTGAGAGGCAGTCAGATTTTACTTTATGTTGATGACATCCTGCTGGCAGCCCCCACCCAGCAAGATTGTAAGGAAGATACTGTAGCATTGTTATAATTTTTAGCTATTCAGGGACATAAAGTAAATAAAAACAAATTACAGCTTTGGAAAAAGCAAGTTAGATACCTAGGATATGTAATATCCAAAGAGGGCAGAACATTAGATGAGGACAGAAAAATAGCGATTTTACAAGCACCGAAACCCACTACCAAGAAGGAAATGATGTCCTTCCTGGGTACGACCAACTTTTGTCGGAGCTGGATCCCAAACTATGCTTTGGAATCTGCACCGCTGACCAACTTGATATACAAGAAGCCTATGGCAGCACAGGATTTATTATAATGGGCACCAGAAGCAGAATCTGCATTCTGCAAATTGAAACAGCTAATAGCATCCTCACTAGTCTTAGGATTACCAAACTATCATAAACGTTTTTTCCAAACTGTAGATTGTAAGCAAGGTTATATGACATCAGTGCTAATGCAATAGCATGGGGACAAACAACGCCCAATTGCTTACTACTCATCACAACTGGACCCAGTGGCACGGCCATTGACCCACTATGTACAAGCAGTAGTCGCAGCTGCAATGGCAGTACAGGCTTCGGCCTCAGTAGTGTTGTTCCACCCTCTCACATTGAGAGTGCCTCATGCAGTCGCGATTATTTTACTGCAAGAAAAAGTAGCATATCTTTCTCCTGCTAGGCATCTTTCCTGTATGACTATATTGTTGAGCCAACCTCATATGACAATTGAATGATGTACAACTTTGAATCCGTCTACCTTGCTTCCAACTCCTGCAGATGGTACACCACACAGTTACCTGCAGGAGATTGAGCAAAAGACACTGCCTAGAAAAGATCTTACGAATGTTCCCTTGGATGATGCCGAGGTGACATATTACGTGGACGGCTCATGCAAAAAGGGTCCCACAGGACAAAATCTAGTAGGATATGCAGTAGTTTCTGATACTGAGATTATAGAAGCAAAATCTTTACCACACAATTTATCTGCACGGGCAGCAGAACTGATAGCCTTGACATGGGCATGTACCTTAGCAAAGGGTAAATGTGTAAACATTTTTACTGATAGCCAGTGCGCTTTCTCTACTGTACATGTTTTTGCGCAACAGTGGAAAAATCGAGGAATGATAACATCTATTGGTAAATCAATCAATCATGCGCAGTTTATTTTAGATCTTTTAGAATCTATTCAGTTACCTCAGAAAGTAGCTATTTGTAAATGCATAGCTCATACCAAGCAACAGGATAGAATTTCAAAAGGGAATGCAAGGGCTGATACAGCTGCAAAGCAGGCAGCTTCAGAAGCATTTCTTTTGAATGAGGAATTACAACCTTCTGAGATTTTAGACTTAGAAATATTGAAAACAATGCAGACACTTACTACGCAGGTTGAAAAACAAAAATGGATAAAACGAGGAGCAATTCTCAAAGAAAGGCTGTACATCTCCAAAGAGGGAAAACCGATATTGCCATCTAACTTGTTTAGATATGCAGCTTTGTTGAGCCATGGGCAATGCCATGTCTCAACAGAGGGGGATGGTACAGTTAGTGAACTGAGTGTTCACTACATATGGATTCATAAACTATACTAAAAATTTTTGTTTATCATGTCATGTTTGTAATAAACATCATGCACAAGGGGTGTTAAAGCCCAAGCAGGGGAGTTTCCCTGCACCACCATATCCATTCCATACTATCTGTATGGATTTCATAGAATTGACCAAATGCGAAAATAAGAAATATTGTTTTGTCATTGTAGATATGTTTTCCAAATGGGTGGAAGCTTTTCCGACTAAAAATCCAGATGTAGCTACTGTTGCAAAAATCCTTGTTAAAGAAATTATTCCTAGATTTGGCATACCAGAAAAGATCTACAGTAACAATGGCACACATTTTGTCAACCAAACCATACAACAACTGAGCAAGTTTTTCAGAATTTCTTTGAAAAATCATTGTGCGTATCAACCACAATCTGCAGGGTTGGTAGAGAGGTATAATGGGATGTTAAAAATAAATTAAGGAAGCTCATTGAGCAAACACATAGAAATTGGGTGTATTGTCTGCTCCTGGCACTGTTGAGCATGAGAACTGTTCCGAATGCAAAAGGTTTGACTCCTTTTGAGAAGTTACTTGGAAGGGCATATTATATACCTCAGTGAAAACCTCTCATGCCTGCAGATAAGGAAGCCGACTGTGCACTCGCTGAGTATATGAAGAGAATGTTGAATTCGAAACACCTTTTGCAGTTTAATTCTGTTTCAGATAAGGAACAAACCAGACCATCGGAAGAAGCAGTAGTCCCAGGCATGTGGGTCTGGGTGAAAGTCATCAAGAGAAAAAACTGGATGACACCGAAGTGGGAAGGGCCATACCAAGTGCTACTGTCAACACCCACTGCAGTCAAGATCGTAGAGCGAGCATCCTGGATTCATCTGACACACTGTAAACTGGTTAAAAACTTTGAATTAGACAAAAATCTTGTTACTGTTACACCACAAGAGTAAAAACGACAAAATCCAGAGCATACAGGAATGCAGAACAGCCTAAAAAAATTGCATGATTATCCTGTTGGCTATACTGGTGACATTAATCTTTTTATTGTGGCCTTTTCTTTTTCCAGCCACACAAGCTAAACTGAATAAACGCAATGCGTTACTCATAGACTGGCATCCAAACTTTAACACTTACCAAGCGATCAAACATGTGTATGCTGAGACATTTCAAATTGTTGGGTTTGTACAGCTATACCAACAGCATACGGGGGGATTATTAATGACTGCAATCCCCCTAGGCATCAATGAGACCTGGGAAAACTTGGTTTATGATACTACAACTGTTAAATCACAAGATAAAATAGCATTGCACCTGCCTGTTACACAAAAGGGAATTGTGTGTTTTTATAAAAATGATACTGTCCAGGTGGGTTGGAGTAATTGCAATATGACTGTTCTTTACAAATGTTACACCAAAGCTAATAATGCAGGTTCTATTTGTGATACAGACTATGACTTGTTTCTTAAATCGATGCACAGAACAATTAATGAAGTACAACATAATCCTGTTCTTTTTAAGCAACTGTCTATAATAAACAAGAAAATGTTTCATGCAGGGCAAGCATATGTTAATAGTAAAGTTAATACTAAGGTAGAAGATTGTTATTTTGTATGTGGCAAAAAGGCCTATAAATGGTTACCTGAGAATTGGTCCGGCAGTTGTTTTTTGGGTTACCTGGTTCCGGCCATACGACACACTGCAGTTTTGCCTCGAGGTAAAATTCGAAATGCATGAGAGGTCACCAAGAAACCTGTCAGGAAACCTGAGAATACAGTGGGACAAATCGAGGTGGGCTGGAGAAATCATCATTCCATGGGTGATAAACTAACACATATGGACTTGAGTGACACTGTCATATTGTGGGCAGGCATATTACCAGCATATGGAACAGTGAAATCGATTTGGGAGCCAAGAAAACTGTCTAAACTCCTCAAAGTAATGAGCAATGCAACTTTTTCTGCTCTCGAATTAGTGACTGATGAATGAATGCCATGAGAGCTGTGGTGCTTCAAAACCGCTTGGCTCTTGACTTCACCCTAGCAGCGAGAGGTGGTACGTGCACTTTAATCCAAGAAGAATGCTGTTTGTATATTCCTGACAACCAGCACGAGATAGACAACCACCTTGAAGTGATTCAGCAAGTGTCGACCATGACCAAACCAGGCCCAAACCCACTGACAGACTTTTTCTAGAAATGGTTTGGGGGGTGGGGTTCCATCCTAATGAACATCTTGATTGCTATTTTTGTAGGAATGCTCCTGCTGGGAGTATGTGTTTGTTGTGGTATCCCCTGCATGAAAAGATTGATCAAAGATTTTATAGATTTGTCGGTTTCTGAAACCTTATATCAAGGTACTGAGCTTGATGACCTATTGAAGACTGAGATGCTTTCATAAGTTAAACTGAATGAATTTCTTAACTGCAAATCCAAAATGGAAGAGGTTAGGAAAAGAAACAAATTGTTTATGCTTTTGAAAGTAGAATAAAAGTATTAATGGGAGGAAATGTTAGAAAAATATGTATTATTATGGTGCATTAGTGCCTTTTTAGAAGCCCAAAAGGGTTAATACATTTATTTTGCTTTATGCTGAACAAATCCATATTAATGGCAAATGCTTTTTGACCTTGTATTTTGTCAGCACAGCTAAAATCTTGTTTATGTCTTAGGAAATGTACTGAGAAGCAGATGGTTTCCTGCTTGATTAGGAAAATAATGAATATAACAATACTGCTTTCTATAATGTTATTAAACTTAGACAATTAGCCCTGTCTGTGTTATGAAAACATAACCAGCTGCAGGAAGGATAGATAAAGTGGAACAAAGACTGCTTGAAGAATATGAACTATAATGTGTGATTGCTTTGTGCTCAAATGAGTAGAGTACCTTGAAATGTAACACAGCACTGTAGAAATAATTGCAACTAGCTGCCGGTCTCCAAGGCCATGTTATTTTTCCAAAGTTTTCTCATGGATCTAGAAACGTTATGTTATGTCAGCAGAAAGTCATGAGCAACATCTGCTGTGAAAAACAATATTGTAAACTTGTGATTAACTACGTCAGCTTCAGTAGGCAATGTCTTGTAAGAATAGTATAAGAATGGCTTCACTTCCTGATTTTAGTTAGACAAACTCTGTATTTTTGCATGCATGTTTTTGTCTCCTTGCTGCAAGAATTAAAGTGCCTTAACCTGAACCTTACATGTATTGGTCTTTGAAGTTTTTTCCTTCGACAATGGGGGCAAAGGAGGCTCCCATAGCAATACCATTCAATTATAAATAACATGATTCCTGAAAATCGAACACATTTCTAGTTAAGACATGTTCTGTTAAGCAGACCAAAAATGTGTTAAAACTCGGTGGGTACAGCTCTGTCTTTGTAAACCAGTGTTCAAGAGCCTCCAAGCCTGCCCAATAAGGGATACTGGTGTACAATGCAGAAACATCCAAAGTACACATAAGCCACCCAGCCTCCATTTGCATGTTTGAAATGATCCTCAAAAATTCCATGGTGTCTTGTATTCTAGCTCTTACATATATAAGTAAGGGCTTAAGATGTAGTGTCAGGAATTGAGAGATTGGTTCCGTAATGGATCCTCTGCCAGAAACAATAGCTCCCTGGTGGATTTTGCATATTTTTGTGAATTTTCAGTAAAAAGTACATGTATTGACTAAAGGGATCCCTAACTGTGAGGTGGTTTAAAGTGTCATCTGTAATAATGCCCTCTTCTCTGGCAAGATGGAGAAAACCATCAATCTGTTTCTTAAAACCTTTGGTGGGGTCACATACCATATGTGTATAATGTTGTTTATTCAAATGTTGTCGCATGGCTTCTTCTTGATATTGTATCATATCCTGTATCACAATAGCACCACCCTTGTCTGCTGGCAAAATGACTATATCGTTGTTCTTACCCAATTCTTGTACCATGTCCATCTCTTGTTCGGATCGATTATTATATTTTATTTGGTGTTCCATAAAATTAAAGTGTAGATCTTTGAGGATCGAATTTTGGAACATAAAGACAGTAGGATGCATGGGTGGATTGAAGCTAGACTTATGATATTTGAATCCAGATTGTGGTTGTGAGTCAGATGCTGTACGTAAGGAAAGTTTCAAGTTAAGACATCTACAAAAGGATGATACATCCTGTGCAAAAGTATCCTCAGGCACAAAAAACTCCAGTATAAAATTCAATCCTTTATTTAGTAAATTGACAATGAGAAGGTGAAAGATACACAGAAGAGATATTTATTGCATTGTTCAATATTACTTCTTTACCATTAATCTGAGTAGTTGTTCCATGCTTTCTGGCCCTTTGTTTCCTGCCCCCCCCCCTTTTGTTTGACCCTAAAGGTGTAGTCATGTTACTTTTTTTGGCTGTAGGTGAGTCTGTGACATTCTGTGCATAGGACTCCAATCCAGAGGAAGAGTCTTCCCCTGATCCCTCACCACTGGAGGCCATAGATTTTTTAAGTATAGAGTGTGGCCTCTTTCTTTTATTTACATTCCTGTTAGAGGGTACAAATCTAACGTGTTTACTGTTTGCATATGGGTGACCTGCCTCATGATCTGAGACATCCCTATGAAACTTCCTACTCTTTTTTTCCTTTAGTTGCTGCTCCAATGCTAAAATGTCCTGCCTCAGTTTCCTCAGATATTGATTATATCCTTCATCATTTTCAAATTGGGTGATATCATTACATATGGTTATAATTTCAGAAACGTTCCTATCAATGTTCCTGTCATAATATGAGGCTAATGTCCGAACAAGATCCATAGATGCCTTATATTGCACTTCTGCTCATTGTTGTATGATGGTAGGGTCAGCTTCTGTCACTAATGGTTGAATACGCACCCTCAAGCCTCTAGGGGAAATGTCCTTGGTGATGTATGCCTTAAATAGCTTGGCATGCCAAATATTGGCCCGTAGGGCCCTCATGCTATTATTAATTTTGTGAAATTCCATTTCACAAGTGTTGGAGTGCACAGTCCCATTAGAAGTATTTGGTGCATTGTTTATGCCACAAATGGCTAAATCATCCCTATCTGAATGAAGCCCTTTGAGTAAACTGGATAGATCTATTGATGTTCAATATATCTAAATGATGTTTAAATATAAGGTGTTGTTGGTATAAAATATTGTCCTTAGTTGGCTAAATAGCAACCAATTAATAATAAAACATATTATTGTGGACCATAGGGATATTTCATATAGTAATTATCCCACATAGGGCTTTATTAGCAGTGTTAAGCCCCCACATTTATATATATATATATATATATATATATATATATTTTTTTTTTTTTTTTTTTTTTCAAAATAGTGAGAGCAATATTAACGCCTGACAAAGCCTGATGTGAGCACAATTGGAACAAATTCCAAAGATACAAATAGAGTATAATGGTGCCTGTATTGCTAATTGCTGATGAACCTGTATTTCAAAAAGGGCATAATGTGCAGTGTTAAACACCCAAAATTATACATAGATGGCCAAAGATATGGGAGCAATATTAACCCCAGCAGCCCTATAAATAGAAACAGTCAAGTCAGATCAAAGTGGACTATAATAGCCCTTGCTTGTATTTTTGTTATTAAGCAGTGCTATGTCCACCTCCTAAATTGGTGATATTGTAGGTAGTGAAAAAACATCAGTAAAACATACTAAGCCCCAAAGGAAGGTCCATCTGAATGTATATAGAGAAGCCAGTATAGAAACCACCCTAGGGCAACAGTTATTCCAACAATTATAAATAACTGTTAATAAAGAATTCTTAACCAATGAAAGTTCCAGTCCAGTTCACCAAAGGGATAAAAATATAAATAATATAAGTTGATTAAATACTTAGGGAATTTAGACACTAAATATATAGCATCCATCTAGTGGATGTCCACAGTGTCCTGTATAATGATTACTGTCCAGTATAGTTAAGGATAATACCCTTGTAGTATTGGTACAGTGTTGTGAATGAATCTGTTCAATATTTAAATTAGGCCACAAAATATAGTATAGTGAAATGAACACTGCTATAGTATTCAACCTACCATGTGAAAATATGATATATATGATGTATATCTCTGTCCCTTCAGTCACCAAAACGTGTTGAATATACACAGTGTAGTAGGGAATAAATGAAATCGAAATATGTAAATTTCAACTGTAGAATAATAATCAGTCTTGTCCCTTTATTAACATATTAAGAATACACAGATGATATTCATATAATTTGTAGTTGTTCATACATAGTCACCAATAGGTAACTCAGTGAAAAATATGAATATTCTGGATAGCAATGTCTAAACGACTATTGATGGATTCCATAAGACTTTAAGAAAACCTTGCTCATATCCTAGAACTTCAAAAACACATCATCTACCTAATAGTTATATAAGCAGTTTGCTACACACAGTGACTATTTTTGTGCTGCCTTGTTCCTGTGGTGTCTTTTTTACTGTTTCTTGGTTTTGGTGACACCTGCCTGGTTTTGTTTCTTAATAGTTATATAAGCAAACATGGCTTCCAAAATGTTATTTTAGCAAAGTATAATATTCATACAGTTCACCGTAGTTCTCATATAGTCACTAGTGTAAGTGTTCTGGCTAACAATGTCTGAGCGACTGTTAATAAGTTGCCTGGAGTTCAAATTGAACCTTTGCTCAAATCCTTAAATTGCAAAAACATGTTACCTGCCTAATAATTATATATGTAAGATATGACGCCTAAAATATCATCTAACCCAATACATTAGACACATATAGCCCAAGTCGTTTAAATACAATCAAATAAAGTAATCGCAATGTCGAAATCACCAAATATCAGTCTAAATGATGAATCATGTAATGTTCCACAAAAAACATGACCTGAAAGCAGTCAAAAAAGTGGCTGGAAAGCCAAATTCCCTTCTGAAGAATAAATCCGCAAGTCCGTTTGTACATACACACAAAACTCACTTTAGATAATTCCGACCATGAATTACTTGGCTTTGTTAGTCATTGAACAGTTATTTGCATCATACACATGCTGTAGCTGCCAAAGAGTCCCATCCAGTTCACAAAACGGTGCTTGTTAACTTCATACATATACATGTACGATGACTGCCACAGAGACCCATCCAAATCAAAGACCCAGCAGAATGAAACAGCCCACAGTTGAAAAAACAAACCACAGTTCAATACTTAAACAGTACCTTGCAACCAATGTGATTATCCAAATGTAAGTAATTGACAAAGAGATACATGGACCAAAATATTTCACTGTAGATTGACATTAAGCCGGTAGATTAAATGAGCTATCCAGGGCTTCGATGAAATAACAATAAAAGTTGTTCTGCCGAACCAGGAACAAAAAATATCCAGATCGATGCCCAATTTAGAAACAATATTCTCCAAAGCAAAATGGTGCCTTATGCATAGAATGTCACAGACCAACAGCAGGGAAACAACAAAGTATTTGGTGGAAATACCCTGCAAGTAGCTGCATGGCTTCAAACGTCCGGGTATGATTCAAAAAAGCAAGAGCCAGCAAAACAGTGACAATAAGATTTATTATAGTAATATAAGGAGAACAAACAGATGCTGCAACAGTGGATGTTAAACAGGGTGAGGCCATTGGCCAACTCACCACAATTGAGTGCACTAGTCCTGGCAATTCCACAGAACAACCAGGAACAGTGAGTCACTTTAGATGCAAATGTTGTGCATGGCCAGTTGTCAGAAGGTGTCCTGCCCTGCTGAAGGCAAATGAATGGTCACAACAATGGCATCTTTCAGACATCCGTGAACTTGCTCATGCCTTGCTTATGCCACATATCATGTGGTACATCAGCTAAATACCCATCCATGAAGGACAAGACACAGCCATAGTGAGATTATAGCTGCATGGCCACACACAATGGAACTATGCTAGCTGTGACATGGTCTGTGGAAACCCTGGCCTCTACGGTACTGCAGCTGGGTTGTGCTACCTGCAGGTTTCTGCATTCCATGATGGTGCTTAGCAGATTGCAACTTGTGAGTGGCAGGCCATATGTCCTCAGAACCACCATTGGCCATTGAGATTCACTGTCTGTGGTCCAGCTTGTACAAAGCTCAATTGCTGGCCCATCTTATGAGGTCCCATCAGTCACATGACCTTCAGTTCACAGACATGCTCCTTCATCTGAAATTGATGTAGTAGCTCTATCCATCTCCTTTGTGGAGCAACCAGGGCAAGGTGTGTCTGTACAAGGTTGGGGCAGAGTGGACCATGGATGAGACATTGGTGAGGTCACCTGAGACTGGGATAGAGAGTATCCAACAGTGTAGTACACATAGTGGGCTTATATTATTGCAATACCACTGTACTGTGATATGTTTTCTGAAATTAAAATTTCTAAATTATGTCCTGTGTGATTTCTCTTTTTTCATGTTATCATATTGTAGAAAAAAATATTGTTTACCACACAGTGATACAACACTTTGAGTGTGTATGCATACTTGTGTCAGTTGTACCCTGAGTTGATGATGTGTGTTTTGACATACATGCATATATTCATGTTGGGATATTTTATGTTATGATTATGGTATGTATGATGCTCAGTGTGTACATCCAATGGGTACTTGCCATTAGATGCAATCTTTGTTACTGTGGTGGGGAAACCTCTGAACATCACTATTAAATCTCTGTACTCATGTACATGTACCGTGTCATGATTCAAATATTTGGGTCATATACTGCCATATTGCCTGGGCCTGCACTTGTGGCCACACCCTCCATTGCCTATGCCTGTGACTTCCGTACTCTATGCCCTCCTGCTCTTACTCCAATACATGTGGTATTTCCTCTTCAGACATTTGCAGCTCTAAGACTGCCATATGTCTGGTTAATGTGGTGCACACTGTCATCATCTTTGCTGCCATTTTAGGTGTGTATTGTAGTACAACCCCACAGATCTATCCAGATTTCTGAACAAAACTTTCAATACACCAAATACATGCTCTATGATGTTTCTGGTTTTTGTGTTTGCTGTATTGTAGGCTTCCTGTGCAGGGTTTGATGGTTTATGGTACAGGGTCATTAGCCTTGGCACAACTGAATAACCACAGTCACCTGTTGTGGGGAATAAAAACATTTTTGGTCAAAATGGGTATTGTTGAGAGGGGTATCTTTAAATTACATCCTAGCTGTGTTCCTGTACTTAACCAGTAGCAGCCCCTCATGTATTTTACTTTGCTGAATTGCAGCCTTCAGTCCACTTTCCCTCTAAATGGCAACATCATGGACACTTCCAGAGTGTGCTGCTATGATGTTTGTTATGCTGCCATCTGCTGCATACACAACTTGGCAGTTGATGGATGGCCATCTCTTTCTGTTAATGTATCTGTCTGCTTCTGGATGTACAGGTGTCTTGATAAGTATGTGTATGCAATCTGTTGCACTACGTACATGTGGGAAGCTTGCTATGTTACAGAACTGGTAAATTACAGTTCTCTTGATCCATAGGAGTGGATGGAAAGTATATGCAGTCTTCCACCTTGCTGCATGTTGCTTCTAGGAATTTTGCCAGTATACAGCTGGCAGCTGTCTTTGATACTCCCACAATATTTCCAATATGTCTCTAGAATGCACCATTTGCAAGTACACCCAAGGTGAGACACACTTTTGATTCAAGGGGGATGGGGTTTCCTAACAGGGTCTGCACAGACGTGTGGGGGACACACATGTTTCACACAGCCTGCACCAATTTTCTGTGTAGACAATATCTGTCAATTATTTGCTGGTCTGACAACTGGATTAGTTGCAGCCTTGCTCTGATTCTAGCTGTACACTTTCTAGGATGCACAGCTACAGCCTCATTTATGGATTACATCACTACAGCCTTTTGCAGTATATTTACAGCACACTGCATTTTCTATATTTTTTTCCAGTTTTGCTACAGATTTCTCTATAATCCATAGTATTCACTTGAATTCCATGGCATTGAGAAAGTATGCACCAAGAAATTTAGAAATGGAGTTAGCATGGCTGAGTGAAGCATTTGAGTTGTATTTTGTGTGTACTATGTGATTTGGAATCAGCCTGGCAAGTGGGGAATCCTTAGTTATCCTACATTGAATATTTGAGTACTCTGTCAGCCTTCAACATGTCTTCTGGAATCATGTCTGCATCAGGTGCGCTGAAGTCTTCCTTTGGCATGCTATGCTGTCTACAAATAGCTTCCTCAAACTTTATGAAATCAGGGCCACAGTTTCACTCTTCAACTTTACTTTTTGCTGCATTCTTTCAACTCACTCTAACTGACCAGGATTGCACTATAATAACTATAGCGGAAATAATTAAATTAAGCTGGGGGTCTGGGAGCTGATAAGCTTCCAAATACCATCTGGGTTATAGATGTTGTAAGGTACATATGACAGATTTTTTTAAGTAACCTTTTTCATTCATTGACATATGGAACAAAAATCATGATTAAGGAATAGTCAGTGATCCTGTTATTCATCTTTTTTTTTTTGGATCCTTTCAACAGAGCCTCTCTAACCAAAACTGTAACAGTGGCATTAAGCTGGAGGTCTATGGGCCACTAGACCCCAGAAACCATGGAGTTCAAGATGCTCTAATATGCATTTTAGTGCTTTGGTCTAATCTTTCGATCCAGTGATGGTACACACAAAAATCATGAACAAGGAAAGCAATTCAGTCTAAGTTCTTAATTTCAAGGAAGAAATAAGTTTTATCTAGGTAGTGTTAATGCTCAAAGCTGACAAAACAGTATTTCTTGTAAAATGATAAGGTAATTGCTTACAAGGACACCTAAATTATATCTGTGAATACTATCTGCCTTCCTACTCTGAATAAAAAAAAAATAGTAGTTACTTTCTGTGTATCCTTCTCTGATTTCAGAATGGGCTGAAAATAGAAACACAAATGACCATGCCTATATATTTCAAGTTGCTTGTCATACATGTAGATATATATATATATATATATCTACAGAGAGAGAGAGCGAGAGAGAGAGAAAGAGTGACTCACACAGCATGGCTCTTCATCCCTACCACTAAAACAGCCACTGTCTGTGTACATCTCTGATATCAGACAAATGAAACTGAAAAAAACGCACACATAAAAACAAATATAACATATTTCAACTTGTTGCTGTCAGACATAAATAAAAAGCATGCCTCCTCAACCACCACAAAAAATATAGCCGTATATGTGTGTGTGTGTGTGTGTGTGTGTGTGTGTGTGTGTGTGTGTGTGTGTGTGTGTGTGTCTATATATATATATATATATATATATATATATATATATATATATATATATATATATATATATATATATATATATATATATATATATATATATGTATATATATATATATGTTGCTCCTGGACACTAACTGCTCCTATACAAGCTGTAGTAACACTCTGTGCACACTTCTAAGGATTGTGAGGAAAGTTAAAAAAATAATGACCACCCTGCCACAGCCCAACACAAGTCATTGTGATATGTGACATCTCAGGTTTGAGATGAAAATTAAAGAAACAATGACATTATCTCCAGTATCCTACACAGGACCAGTTTTAGACTAGGTGTGCTTCAAGGCAGAGGTCACTACTAAGCCTGCCTCAACATACATGTGTATAGTCTTTAGGTGTGAGGGGTGCCAGGCCCCCAAAAGCTCTAAAGGTCTGGATGTTCGATGATGTATTTTATGCCTTATTTTTTGAAAGGTAAATGTTAAAACTGAGCACACAATAAAATGGTCAGTTACTTTGAACAGACAACTTCCACCCCTCAACATACAACTTTCACCAGCACCCAATATTTAAATCTACTGTGTGCATACTTCAGATGATGGTGATTAAAAAATATAATGGACATAAACTGTGTTTTAGCTCTATTTCATGCAAACAGTAGTCACACATTAAATTACTGCGAGTTGATTCACTCAAATCACATTAATTCATATGCACAGTAGTTCTGCAAAGCCAGATAGTGATTGTTTAAGCATAGCAGACATTGAAAGGAAAGCCAGATAGTGATTGTTTAAGCATAGCAGACAATAAAAGGGGAAGTTACTTTCTACAGGCTGCTTCATATGTACCCTTTGTCTGGAAAGCCAAATAGTGCTTATTTAAAATAAAAAAGTCAGTTATTTTCTACAAACAGCTTCCAAAAGCAACTAGCAGTTATAGCTACGTCTACGTCTGTATGCACTTCAGATGTCTGTGCTAAAAAATGACAGACATGTATTATGCATCAGCTGATTTCCACTCAGACAGTAATCATGCATTAATCACACTGATCCTGCAAATGCATAAAGCTGAGGAAAAAAGAGGGTCAATTACATTCTACAGATAGCTCCCATCCTCACCCACCAGT
>NC_056735.1:574378933-574458933 GCF_019279795.1 Protopterus annectens
CATGCTTTGTCTATTGAATAGGGCTGGATTTTGTAAGTTTTGATCAATAAGAAGTTTTATGGATGTTTTTTAAGGTAGTTTTAGTGATATGTCTAGTCCTTCTTTAAATGTGTTGGGTGTTTTTCAAGTTTTAGTAGTGAAGGTTGTATCAACATACGTTAGTTCAATAATTTCAGTATATTTGGTTTATTTATTGTTGATTAGGTTTTGTTTTTCCATTTAAGTAATGCTAGATATAATTTATGTGACAGCAGTATGTGTAATCCTTTATATGTCAGCAGTGGTGGCTGGTGACTTCAAATCAAATGTCAGTGAAATAACAGATAGCATACTTGACCTTGGAGCAGAAGGTTGTTGGTTCTATCCCCAGATAAGTTAGATGGACTGATGATGATGTTGCAGTGCAGTATAAGAAGAGTGCTGCACTACTGAGTGTGTTGTTCTTATAAAGAGATGTTAAACTGCGATCCCATCTGCTTGAGTTAATGGTAGCAGAGGAGGATGTAAAAAATCCCATAGTACCTATTGATAGGAGTAGGGTAAGTTCCCTGATACCCTGGCCAAATTTCCACTAGCAGTAAAGCAACCACCTCAGGTCTCAACCAAAAAGAGGCCATTACCTAGAGGGACTAATCAGTCAACAAAAGGGCAAATAAATAAATATGGCCTTGTGCCAAATTTTAAAATGTGCGCAGTGACCAACATTTCTTTTTTTACTTTAAATGTATGAATGAGGTTTTCTTGTAGTGACTTGTGACATAGGCATAGTGGTATTAAATGATTCATTACAAGTACATACCTGTCATAAATCAAATATCTGTAGTCTGGACCTCACATGAATGTTTTTATCATGTATATTTCCCATTTTTATGATATTGCTGATGACAAAGCACACAGTTGGGAAGGACACAAAGGTCTACCTTTGCAAGACAGAATAAATGATCATGTATGTATGACTTCACACAAAATGTTAAAATGCTGCCATCTATTTTTTAGAAATATTAGTTCTTTATAGTTCATGGGATGCTTTTATAGTTCATGGGATACTAAGTGAAATGTTTTAGCCAGCCAGTTGCTGCCCATATTAATCACAATAATATCACATTTCGATTATTCACAGAGCTGTTTTAATATCTAAAAGTGCAATTAAAATGTTTGTCTGTCTAAGCAGATTTACTTTTTAAGAACACACTTGTTATGTGTTTCATGCACATGTATATACTTCTTTGGCATTGTCGTGAATTTGTAGTGTTTTTCTTCTTTGCACTGTAATTAAGCATGATCAAATGTTTATGTGCAGGAAATGGAAGAGCAATGGTGTGACATACTGGCACTGTGACTTGTGTAGTCATTGAGAATTTAAAGAACTTCATAAAGGATCAAAATTTGACTACAACAGGGTGTCAAAAATGGAAACAGTTTTCATATATAATACCGAATGACTAAGTACTCATGAAAAATCAATACATTATAAATCCTCATAGATTTGTGACATCTCTAACGTGGCATTGCATACTTTATTTAGAGCATTTTATATATCCTATACAAAACAAATTGCCAAGCATACAGTTTGTCCAAAGAAATGGTACTATGCATTTTGAATCTACATGTGTGCAGTGGAGGGGGAAATATATGAAAGCTATCAATTATGAAATTACTGCTGTAACAGTAGCTGCTTGCAAATTAATGGGATAATTGGACAGACAATAGTGAAAAGAATGTGCCAAACAGAGTTTACCCAGTAGTTATAAACCACCATGTGATAATACTTTTTGTAAAGGTAGAACTTCCCTGAATTAGATGAGTCTTGGGAATGGGAATATACTACCTTATCGAATGATGAAAAGAGTGAACGCTCTTTCATCGATCCGAAAAGGTTGTAAACCCCTAAAGAAAGAAGACACGGACCATCAATTTTTTTCCCAGGGAAAAAAATTGGTGGGCTATCTTCGGGACTTTGCCATTTCCCCCACTATGGCGCAATCTCGGAGTTGGTATATTAAAGTAGGGAGGGCACAGCCCCTTCATTTTGTGTTTGAGATTTTTTTTTTTTTTTGTGGAGCAGCAATTTTTTTCCCTAGGAAAAAAATCGCTGTTCCGTGTCTTCGCTCTTTAGGTGTTTCAACTTTTTCAGATCAATGAAAGAGTGTTCACTCTTTTCATCATTCGATAAGGTAATATAGACCCTTGGGAACATATTGGCAGTGCTATAGATGAGAAAATGCCATCTGGCATGATATCTTTGGATTATGCAAAGACGTTTGATGCAGTAGAATATGTGCTACTTAAAAAAAATAGCTAGCAATAAAATATACTACAGAGCTGATCAGTGTTGTCTGTGGGCTGTGTGACAACATCATATAGGGCTTCACCTATTTAGATAGAATTTCTGAAGGGCACCAGGGGTGTGTACATCCTCCCAGAGCCTGTGTGCTGCTATTTGCTGGGGCAATGCCATTCACATGGTCACCACACATTTTTCATTGGGGAAGCTCACCATGAGTGAGTTAAACCACAGTCTAGGTCCCATTTTGTCAAATCCTCCATGACTATCTCCAATCTCAGGTGTTGGGGACTACATTGAATGCACATGCATATATGGCATATTTGCTGTATATTCCCATGGGATGTCCTGCCATTCCTTCTCATGAAGTATACTATCCTTTGTGCCAGACTTGGGCCATACCAGTGAATTTCTTCAGTTAAAATGCCACATGGATGGAGACATGCACGATCAATGCACATACCTACTAAGGGTGTTCTGGACATTTCATAGAGAAACATGCAAAGGGCAGCAACATCTGCTGTGGTTATGTCTACCCAAATACCATTGACTAACCCCAACCCTCCCCTGCACACCTACACTGCACTTGAGACACCACCACCTCCCTCAATAGTCTTCCAAGCTTGAACACTCACCAGTCCATGATGCACACACACTCACACACACTCACACACACACACACACACACACACACACACACACACACACACACACACACACACACACACACACACACACACACACACACACACTCTCACATCACTTGCCCTCCCTGCAGTGCATATTCACAACCACATTCACTATGGCCCTCCCCACTTTTTGCATGTGATGACAACTTTTCTCTTGTCTCATGGCTCAGTTACCAGGGTAGCTTGTATCATATCATGGTTGTTGTATTGAATGTATTATTGTTACCCTTTGTTATGTCTGATCTGGCCCTCAGTCTTGAACCAGATATTGCTTCTTAGCCAGTGCCATGATGTACAGTACCCGACTGTGCCTCACATGGTCATACATTGCAGCCAGGTCCTCCACAAACTCCTTAGTAGGTCCCTCTTCCACTGATGATTCTTGGAAATCTTCTCCTCTGATGGTAATATTATATTGTATCTGCCTGCATACCAACATGATATATAACATTGCACAATTGCAAATATCTTGCTGTTGTTTTCCAGAACATACTGCAGTAGTCCATCAGGGACATCTAAACAATGGAACTGGGCCTTCAGCATTCTGAATAAACATGTAATGAAGTTTCAGTTGTGAAACAATTCAGTGGTGTATGACTTTTCTGCCATGGTCTGTGGGATCTAGATGGATGTCATTAGCCATGGTTGTAAGGTATATCTAGCATTGCCAATAAGATGTCTCTGAGGGAAATTATGCCACACAGATCACTAATGTCATTCAAATATGTAGGAGATGTGGGAATCATCGACACTACCTCTATGGTATACTGACACATTGCGTATTGCATGCATTCTACACTACTTGACAATTGATGACGTGGAATCCCGTCAGGTCAATATGCCATTGTCCTTGTGTTCCCACTGAGGCCTTAATGTCAATATGAGCATGGCCAATGATACCAGGTTTGTCACAAAACACCCGCTTGGTATTGTTTCTCTTTACAGTACAAATAAATAATTTGTGCTTCTCTCTGTGATCTAGTATGGCATTAAGAAACTAGTGAAGTATCCGAGTGGTACACAAAGCCAGCCACTGGCAGGTCCTTGTAACAATGTTCACCAATGCTAAATGCCTTACTGTCCACAGGAATCTGTATTTTATGCATCTCACATTCCTGCATGTGAAGGGAGGTACATGTACTCCAGCTACAGTATGGAGTTTTTGCACACTCATTAGTGGTTCACTATTTTGGTATTATGGAGGAGATAGAAATGTTAACTTGGGTCAGATCCTTCAACACTGTGGAGGGTGACAATGTACATCTTTGTGGCTACTTCCTGGGAGAACAGTTTCAGACATGTACATTTCTATTAATTCTACTGCTATCTCTAGACATGTTAGTGAGGTTCTCTCTTTGTCGACCAGGATTTTATGACATTCAGCTACACTGGCAGTCATAGCTCATTGTACAATTTGCATACAGTTTGGAATCACTCAGCCATGTCTTTTTTTCCTCATTTGCATTCACCATTGTCTTCATTATCATAATGATGCTTATTTCCATTCTCATTATATTATCATTGCATATAATATCAGCACTGTGATATTTTTCTGCCTTGTGCAATGCAATTCTCTGAATTTCCCCCTCTCTCCCATACCTCTACTTATTACACAATTTTGAATTTTGCCTTATGCATTGTGGCATTTGCTTTTGAATACTGGACATTATTTTGCAATAATTTCACCAAGATGTTGGTATCTAAAAATGACGTTTACCACCTGAGAGGGCAATCCGTGTTATGTTTCTCATGTACCAGCAATGCTTCCCTGATACTTTTCAGGTTTACATCTGCATTCCTCATGCTATTAGAAATTAAATTACTGACAAAATTATGAGCCTAGCTAGTAACAAATACTCAAATATTATAAACTACTGAAATATATTACAGCAGATTCCACAAAAAAATCTGCAAATGTGAATGATGCAGTAAGTGCACTTCAGCAGGATGGGGTTTTACAGGTGGTGTTGCTGGATGATCTGCAAATGCATCCTATCAGCTGCAGACAACCAGCAGGGCAGTGTGTCAGCTTACAGTTAAGCTAACTCTCTGATCAAGAAATAATTGATACAGATTAGATACAGAGCTGGTGCAGCTGTGTGTAGGATGTGTGCACCCCATATGTCTTCATGCAGCCAGCAGTGTAACCCTCTGCCAGTAGGAAAAAAAGGTATCCAATCCTTGCTTTACTGGGCTGGACACTCCAGTAACATAAACAATGTGCCATGGTCATCACAGCAGTCATTATTCCTAAAGATGCAGGTGCCGGGTGACACAGCAAAACACACACACACACAAACACACACATACAAAACACGCACGTGCACACACACACACTCTGGGATACCTGCAATAACACTAACATGTACAAAGTTGTCCATGCTGATGGCTAACATTGCTGCCTTGGCTGCTTCTATCATATGTAAAAACCTCAGCCTCACAGTGGTACACCACAAATCAGATCATGTAATGGCACCCTGGGCAGGGTAGGACACAGTAGGAGTTGTTATACGCATGTGTGTGTGACATGTCTCATTTGACGTCTGTGCATGGCAATCTACAACAGCTGTATATGCTTGTTGCAACACAGGCACAATGGATGAATATGTGCCAAGGGCAGGGCATGCACCAGGAGGATTCCTGTCACATATGGTGACATACTGATCATGTGGGATATGGGATGCATGGCCCAGGTACTATTGTGGCACTATGCAAGTATTGCTGAGACAAGCTGATCTAGAAAAAATACAGTTAATGCAACACCATCTTGCTGTTCAATCAGTGCTGCCACAACCTTATCATGCCTTCTTTCCTGACTCTCATGCAACATGCTGATGTAGTGTACCACACTGTCAATTGCAGAAGCAAGTGCATACAGTTTTATGCCATGACAGTGTTGTGACTGATCATGTGCCTGTGACCACAGGTGTACACCTTCAGACACATAACAGTGTATCACTGTCAGTTGGACAAGTGCCATTCTATGGACATCAGTTGTCCACTGTGGAGATGACCCACCTCCACTATCAAAATCATTTGGGGACAAGAACTCAAAGTCTTCTTCTTGACCAATAGCTAATGCTCAACTACTAGCACACTGGACACGTTTAATGTCCTCCCTTTTAGAGGAAATATAGTAGTCTGAAGGACTGTCCCCACTGGAGCTGAATGAAGTAAACCTAGGGGCAGTGTCTTGTTTGTCATTAGTTATGCTGTACAGCATTACATCCTTTGTCAGGATCAGTGGACAATTCCCATGAGGAAACAGGTAGAAGACATGTTGCAAGCACAGAGACAAAAATATAAGCACACATTACATATGTTCACATAAGAAGATGTATAGCAAAATACACTAGACACAATACAACACAGTAGTCCACAGCAATGTAATATTACCCCTATCTGGTCATTGTTCATATGGTCTGATAGTGCGGGATGGTACGGTAACATAGCACATTTGAGAATAAAGACAGGAAAAGATAAATGCAGTTCTACAGATATGACAGGGAAATATGGACCTGAAATTCCATCATTACTGGAGACATGATGAGTCATACTGGTGTGTCTAGCTGAAGACATAACCATTTAACATATGGGAATGTGTGGCACATAATGTGAGAATGTGCACTAAATAACTATTCATCAGTTATATCCTGCAATCTAATATATCCTAATGCAACACATACCTGGTTCTTATGTTTGTGGCCTTGCAGTGTGTGGTGGTCTTAAAACATAGCACATGTGAGCATGATTGCAACACAAAACAAATATTATTCCACTGACGTGACAGACATGGTAACATTTACCTGGCACATCATCTTCACTGGAATCATGACAACTTCTACTGGTGTGTGAAGATGCAGATAACATAACAAGTTAGCAAATGCTAATGCATGACATATATGACCCTTACAACATAAACTGTTAGGTAGCTTAATACATTAATTACCATGGGGTCTAGGTAGGCCAACCACAATGTCACAATGTGGTCTATGCTGACTCCAACAGAGGTGAATGCCAGAAACAACTGCATGTCCATGGGTGTTGGCATTGTAGGACCCCTGTAGCATTATACTAGTGTCTGTAGCTGCTAGCAAGTTTAGCAGTGTGAAGGATCACGTTGGTGCATCACCATCAGAATTCCCTCAAAGTGCTGTTATAGCCACCCACAGCATTTACCTTGCTGGCAATATTATTCCAAATCCTGTCCCTCCAAACTTTACCACCCATCCTTCTTTTAAAATTTTTGTCATGCACCTATAGGGAATCAACAACTATTTCATTCTCATGAGAGAAGAAGTTCATCCTGGAACATAAACTCATGACAAGAGTATGCATACCATTTGTAGTACACCTAACAGTTATAGGATACAGTCATATATGCATGCAAGAGATATGCACTGTAATGCCTCTTCATGGTTTCAGTCTTTTAATTTCTCCAAGTCTTTTGGGTTTCTAATACCATGACAGAAATCGACCCCATTCATTAGTCAAAGTACGATTAAAGTTCCTAAAATTAGTATAGTTTCCCTTTTTGAGGTCAGCTAGTAGTGCTCTTCCGAGCACCCGCAATGTGCCCAGTAATGACTCCTTCTGCAATTTGTATGGAGTTAAATATATTGGTAGCATATCTAAATATGACTGTAGACTCTTTTTTATAAGACCTGTTGCTCCTACTACTATTGGAACTGTCTGGGTATCTTTCTTTCACATTGCTCTTATTTCTGCCTGCAAATCCTGATATTTTATGACTTTGTGTCTCTCTGTACTCAAGACACTGTAGTCACTGGGTGTGGTGATTTCAGTGATCAGTGCTACTTTTGTCTTCTTTTCTTTGACCACTATTTCTGGTTTTCTAGCATCTATCTTTTGAACTGTTGGTAATGGATAATCCCATGTAATGTAGACTTCTTCATTTTCTATGATGCTTTGTGGCTCATATTTCTAGTGTTTTTCAGCCACTTCAATATCATAATGTTTACACAATCCCCAGTGCAACAGTCTTGCCACAGTATTATGCCTTTCTGTATACAATCCTTCTGCCATTAGTGTGTCGCAGCCAGCAACGAGATGTGAAACTGTTTCCAATTTGGTTTTACAAAACCTACATTTGTTTGTTTCTCCCACATGTTCAATGAACTTTGTAAACCAATGTGTACGCAGCCCACTATATTGGGCAGCCAATATTAACCTTTCATCTCTTGGTTTGAATTTGCCTCTCCTCAACTATTCCTGCATCTGTTCCTGATCAGCATGAGGTTCTTCCAGAAGTTTTCTATACTTTCAACAATATTTATGCATTTTCCACATTTCTAGCCGTCTCATTTGGTCATTCACCTTATATTCTTTCTTTTCTTTTTTGCACATTCAGTTGCTGCCTGATTTTTATCTACTTCTGGATTGATTTCCATTCCTGCTTGATGCCGATATGCTTCTGCTAAATTAGCAGAGACGTCACCTTGGATTTTTTCTCCTCATGTTTCAGAAATTTCACTATTTTAGGTCTTGTGAAGTCAACAGATACAGTATGTATGGAGTCCCAAGATTACAGATCTATACATATAATCAATTTTGAGGAGGCCCATCCCTCCTTTGGAACAGGGAATATATAACCTTGATATGCACTGATTTTTATAAATCATTTGGTGAGCATGAAGCATCCTTCTTGTTTTCCTATCTTATCTAGCCAACACATTTTGGGGCCAGTCAATCACTCCAAAACTGTAAGCTAGGACAGGAAGAACAAATTGATTTATAGCTTGGATTTTGTTCCTAGATGTCAGTGCTGTTTTCAGGATTAATTTAAGTAATTTGAAGTATTCCTTACTAAGTTGTATTCATGTTTCTTTGTGGTTTATTGTTCATCCTTCATCAGTTCCCAAATATTTATACACTCCTTCTTGCTCAAGTTCTTTTATATCACATTCTTGTCCCAAATTAATGTTTTCCTTTTGTTGCAGTTTTCCTTCTTTAAAGTTCACTTTTGCACATTTATCAAGACCAAATGATATTCTTATATCATCTGAAAAAGTTTTGACAATTGCTGTTGTGCTTTCAGTTCTTCATCTGGTGAGCTATATAGTTTTAAATCATTGACAAAAGAGAAGATGAGAAGTCTTTATACTTTGTTGTTTTCTAGAAGCCAAATTATAGCCATGGCCTAAGGTGTTAAGTAGTCAGCTTAATGGGTTAAGGGCAAGGCAGAGTAGCAGAGGTGACAAAGAGTCACCCTGTAATATCACCCCTTTGAATTTGTATCCCTGGAAAAACTTGTCCTTTATCATGGCTTAATTGCAAAGGGGTCTGCCACTGTTTCATGGTCACTATAATATAGTCGATCAGTTTAGGGTGTATATTATACATTTTAAGCACTCTTTTATCCATGAATGTGGGATACTATCAAATGCTTTTCTGTAGTCAATCCATGCCATGCTTAGATTCTTCCCCTTTTTACAGTTCTCCAGTATGACTTTATTTAACAACAAATTATCCTTTGTTCCATATGACTTTCTTTTATTGCTCTTCTGTTCTACTGCCATAATTGAGTGTTCTTCTAAATGACTATAAATTCTGTTGGCATAAATTCCTGTGTATAGTTTATACGTCGTCGGAATGTAAGTTATTGGTCTATAATTTTTAGGGAAGCTTGCAGGTTCACTACGTAGGAGCATTGTTTTTCCTGTTGCTAACCAGGTTGGTGTCTGTTCAGGGAGTGCATATAAATTCTTCTTACTCATGGCTAAATCTTCATGCAAAGATGTTAATACTTTCAGTCAAAAGTTAGGTACTGTATCTCGGCCTGGTGTTTTCCATTTAGAGGCTTTTCTTAACTCTGTTTCAATCTCTCTGGCTGTTACTTCATCCCATTTCATATCTTGTACATTTAAACCTCTTATTCTTTCTTTTACTTCTTCTATCCATTTAGAATCTTTCTTATGTTCCACAGGATCTTTAAGATACTTCTCCAAAATGTAACTATTTATTCTTTTTTTGGTGGTCCTTCAATTCCTTTTACCTTATTTGCCAATTCTCTATAAAACTTTTTTGGGTTATCAATAAATTGCTTATTTTATACTTTTCCTTTATATCTATCTTCATGTCTTCTATGTTTGCCACATGTGCTGAAATTTTTAGTTTGTTATTTGCGATAGTGCATGATAGATTCTGGTCTGTTCTAATACTGCACATTGCTTTTATCACATCTATCTTTCTTAGTATTTTTGTTGATATGTTCCCTCTTCTATAGTCTTCTAACAGTGACACTTCTTGGCTTAACTGCTTTATAGTTTTCTCTATTTGATATTTCCATGATGATATTTGATTTCTCCCCTTCCTTTTCCTCACTACCCTGTGTTCCTATGGCAGAACTTTAAAATATCCTGTTTACTTCTGTTATATCACATGGACCTGTGTGAACAGTCCTAATTACTGTGTTCATTTGTTTTATCAGGCTTCTGACTTTTTGGGTTTTATTTACCTTCTGCAGTCTATTTCTTTCATTGATCTTGATATATCTGTCTATGTCTATTAAATCAAGCAACTCTTGTCTTTGCTCATTTTCTTCCAAACTGAGGGCACATCCCTTGTTTTCCAATTCCTGCGGATATTCTATAGAAGATTCTATAGCATCTTCCTGTGGCACATTCTCTTTAATTTCATCCTGTGCCATCCATTGCTCTATCATATGGGAACTCACTGGCCTATCACTCCTCAACATTGACTGCATCAAAATTTCCACAGTTCCCTGTTCTTCACTTGCTGTCTAGCTTTAAGTGAACATTTATACTGGTGTCTTATGGAGGGCTCCAAATTATCTTCATATGGCACCTGACCAATTGCTTCCTATTCCAATGGTTTCCCATAATTTGAATATCCATTACTCTATCCTGCTGTGGAGCTTTCTAAATTAGATTTTCTACATTAAATCCTTCACTTTGCAGGTACTCCATAACATCAGTTTCTATTTCTTTATCTTCTCTAGTACTAATTTCCTTTTCTGCTTTTCCTCGTTGTCTTCTTATTTTTTGTATTGCAAAGTTTTCCATGTTTGGATTCCTTTGCCTGTATTTCTCTTCAAATATCGTTGGTGCTGCTCTTTTTGTATGGGTTAGTTTTGCTTTCTCTTTTGCATAAATATTACACAATATTAAATGCTTTTCTTTCCCATGTCCATATTTCTTCTTCAAATGTTTCCTGATCTTCCTGCTTCTCCCTACTTTGGGGACTCACTCCATCCTGCTGTGATGTAACCTGTGATAGACCGTCTACACCAAATCCTTCACTTTGCAGGCACTCCATAACTTTCTCTTTTATTTTTTTTTTAAATTCTAATTTATTAATCTTGTTTTCTATGTTCCATCTTTGTGATATTATTTTTTATTTTGAATTTTTCCATATCCAGATGCCTTTGCCTGTATTTCTCTTCGAATATCTTTGGGGCTGCCTTCTTTACCTTGATTAATTTTGCTTTCTCCTTTGCATAAATAGTGCACCATATCAAATTTCTCTTTCTTTCCCGTGTCCTTATTTCTTTGTTATACTTTTCAAATATCTCTTGGTTTTGTTATTTTTATTTTCGTACTTCCTCAGAAGCTTCTTTTTCCGAACAGATCAAGGTTTCTTGATCTATATACTGTTTTTCACAAATCTGTTGTACTGATGAACACAAATATTCATTTGAAGCTTCTGAGAGTTTTTCTAGCAGAAGTATTTTTCTTTCCTCTAATTTCTCTCGTAATCATTTTATATATCGTATGTCTGGAAATTCTGGACTTTTTGCATAATAGTAACAATACATAATTTCTTTCTTATCCTCACTAGTCCACTTTATCATCTTAATGGCTCTTCTTTGGTGTATCAGTTTTTGTGATTTTTGTGGACTGCTACTTCCTTCTACAACGTGGGGCAGGGGGCATTGTCCCCTTGGGCCTGACCTGACCGCATTTTATCAGTTTCCTTATTTTGAGGATTTTACAGTCATCTTTTTCAGTACTGATGCCAGTGCACCTACCAGGATTGGGCACTTTTTTATCCTAGGTCTTGTGCACCCAGCTATATTTTTTAGTTTTTGAGCTATTTCTGTCCATGATATATGCTATATAAACGCAGTCTATATATCAGTGTCACCTTGGTGAGATTTTGTGAAAACAGGGTCCACCTTGTGAAGGTACTCACCAAGACTTGAGGATGAATTCAATTTCAGCACTACTACTCTCCCTTGTTTGCTGACTTTTCATCTCTCCATTCTGACACCCTACTTCATGGCAATATAAGTTGAGTGCTGAAACTTAAGGAGTGGACCCTGACACTATAGCAATATAGATGTGATATAATGGCACTGGAAAACATATAATTTGATATGATATGTTATGATATTATAAACACTACTGAAAGAATGACACGTGTACTAATAAGCACATGGTCATTCATATAAGCATTCCTATGTATTTTCTTGTAGTATATGTGCAGAGAATGCCATCACTTTTCCTTTATACCTGTATACTATGTGTATACATCATGAATGACTCCACATTCCTCATATATCTTGTGTATGTGACTTACATCATACATGCACATATAATGGCTAAATATATAAATATATACAGTCATATATATGTCTATTTATATATGTATCTACATATGCATGCATACATACAACTATTGTTAAGTTATGTATAATTTTTTTTTTTTTTATATACATAGAAGTATAGGGTAATGGGGGGTGAGAGAGACTCTTTTCCTTTTACCATCTATTTCACAATACCTGTGTCTCTTAGGGAGACTTTTATAAGTATCATAGCATGCACAGTATAATTACCAGATAAGTCATAGTCTGTGTCAGGAGAAAATAGCATGGAGGACTTCAGCACTTGATGAATTTTTATTATTAAAACTGTGGTTTCAATGTCATTCTGTTGACAAAGCTGCTTTGGACAGGATTCAATAAACTTTACATGGCTTGCCAAAACTATATGAGTGTTGCACACACCAATTTGTATTCAGTAAGCAGCTCTACATGATGTGTAGAGCTGCACAAACAGAATAAACATCATGGTATGCTAATTACAGCATAAGCAGTGGAACTGTATGCTAATCAACCATTCCAAGATGGCAGAGCTATTCAACAAGCTATAAAGCATTAGTGTAGACTCAGTGTAGGTTTTCCCTATGAATTCCAAAATCTATTGGGATACAGCCACAGAAGGTACTCTACACAGAAACAATGATAGGGGCTACTGTAGCTCCTATGTATGAGTATGTGCATCAGGCCCAAGTCTTTGCTGCTGTTGCTACTGCTAATAGACCTCATCTATGTGCTGAACTATTTTCTTATATAACTGTAAAACTTATCAATAGGTATAGATAAAAAAAATATATATATATATCACAGGAAGTAGTAGTCAAATTATATATTTTATTCTACAACCAAATATAAATGTTGCCATGTGCAAACCTACAAGGAAGCTGCTCCTGGGACACACTTGTTCTCCCAGCCACAATCAGCACCGACATCAAGAATGCAGTACACAGTCTTCATTGAGCTGTGTGGATCTCTGACAGTGGACAGGAACTCCTTATTTGTTGTCAGTTGCAGCTCAGTAGCAGGACCCCTCCCCCATAGCCAGCTGTTCTGAAACAACTGTATCTGCCTTCCTTCAAGCTGATGAAATCATATCAGTGGCCCAATGATGCACCTGAGCATAACTGGGGCTGTGACTACCAACTGCATTTACATAGCTGACTAACGGTTCCAAACCTCCTTTCTGACAGCTGTAGTCCCACAGCCTCTCTCAAGCAGAACCTCTCTATGTCACCTCAGAGCCTGTATTATGACTTCATTCTTAGCATCATTGAAAGGAGGATTTCATAGATTTGTAGGCTTGGGTGCCATAATCCTATGTGACATAAAACAGAGAAGGACACAACAGATAAATATCATGCAAGTAATGTATTTATTGCAAAAAATAATCAGTCATTGTACCCTTTGTCAACTTTAAGTACTTGAAACACACTTTTCATAGGTTCATAGGTTAATAGGTAGGTACTAGGCTATTTACCCTAGGGCCTATATAAGCCTAGCCAAAAAGGTACCCTGGCTTTCACCACCCAAGAAAATTATTTTCCTGTGTCCCTGTTGAACAGAGCCACAGAAGTGATCCCTGGGGTGAATTTCCTATTTCTCATCCAATCATCGAGATTTTTTTGAAGAGTGCTAATGAGGAGCTTTGTTTGATATAGATAGGTAATTTGTTCCAGAGTATGGGAATTCTCTGGGACAGGAATCTATCCCTCCACCATGTTCTGTTTATTGTGGTGACAAGGTTTAGGGCCCTAGAGCATGTAGCTTAGAGGGACTGGGATTTCTTTAAGTGGAGCATGTCCAACAGCTCTGGGTTTGACATAGCTTTGTATGTTAGGCAGAGATTGCCTCTGAGTAGGCAATATGCAACGGAGTAAAGCTGGCATTTTTTGAGATGGTCTGCATAGGGCATCTGTTTGAGGTCGGTAATCCTCTTTGTGAGGTATTTCTGTGTCCTTTCCAGTTGTTGTAGATGTCTTGTGAGGCACATACCAAAAGGGGCGTTGTACTCTATAATGGGTCTAATGAGTGATGAGTAGAGGAGAACAATTACCTCTTTTTTCCTGGATGAGAAACCTTTTGTGATGAGGTGTGCAATGTAGAAGGATTTCCTGACTACTGTGGTGATGTGATTATCAAAGAAGAGACTACTGTTCACCTGTGTCCCAAGGTCTCATCATACTTTTAGTGTTAAGTAGACTACCGCCTATGTGGTAGTTCATGGGTACAGAGTTTTTACCAAAGGGGATGACAATGCACTTTTTGGCATTGTGCTTGAGGCCATGGCTTTGACATCAGGCATCTGTCTCAGTGATGCCCTTTTGTAGGAAGTCCACATCATTAGGAGTTTCAATTATCACTTCTAGTTTGCAGTCATCTGTGAACTTCATTAGCCAAAGACCTTCTGTGTTAGCCTGTACTTTAGAGAAGTAGATACCAAACAGGAGAGGACCCAGGACTGAACCCTGTGGTACTCACTTGTCACTGGTCAAAAGTCAGATTTTCATTTAGTACAACAGAATGTTAGGTCATTGTCCCACCCCCCCACCACACAAATGATTTATACAAACCAAGAAATACTTCATAAGTAATGTATATATGTTTTCCATAGAATTGTCAGGATATCTACACTTTCTCAAAGTAAAAGTCAATTTATGAATGCCAGTCACTTTTCACTGTTCCCACCACTCCCATGGAGGTTGCCCTGTGCCATCTCAAAAGTGTAATAGCAGTGTTAGTGACATGTACCTTACATTTGTCTCCAAAACCCAAGGACATTGCAAAAGCAAGTGTTAAAAATGTAGTTGTGCTGAAATTATAACCTGGCTATCTCACAAATGTAAATGTCTGTCAAAACTGCCTATACCAACAGTGAAGTATAAGAAGTGCATACAAATGCAAGTTCTATTTTCTCCTGGTTATATAAATACATTGTTTTATTTTCAAAATCTAAAATGTCCTTGAATAATACAAACATACCTTAGCAAAAATATATCTTCTCTGGAGAGAAATCACCTTCAAAGGAATGCCAATATGCTGTTTTGTCCACATACACAAGTCTCCTCACCTTCAAGTTCCCTAGCTACACAGTTACCTTTTTATATTGTAGATTCAGCCCTCTGAGCACTGTGAAAAATACAAATGAATTTTGAACTCATTAAAATATCTAAATACCAATCTTTAGACTTTGTGTAGCAAATGTAAACATAGTATTGGCTCTACACCATTGTTAGGTGCTAATGGCTTGCAACTGTGAATGATTAGTGAGAGTGAAGGAAAACACAATAGCAAATCAGACTACTTTCACTGCAGTAGATGTGTCAGTGAAGATACACTTACTAAGTATGGAACTAGCTTCACTGAGCTTTTAAATAAAGAAAAACACCATACAGTTGTAATTTTTTGTCCATAATATCAAAACTCTCCTACCTTTGCTGAAAACTGTTGTTCACTGTCATGCATTTTTATCAAACATGTAAAGCAAAATAATAGAAAATGCAACATAGGCTGCATGTCTGATATTACAGCAGAGATAAGGGAAGAATGACTCAAATATAAAGAGAAGACAGAGTTGCATTTCTGCTAATATATTTATAAATGGTTCTGTGATCAATTATTGCACTAAAATGTTAGCCACACTTGTACAAACAACTGAGAATGTCCAAGTGTATTAATTGTTAATACTGAAGGTGAAATGTGAATTTTTTTTTGCACATGATTTGATTGCTGTTGCAAAGGTGTGTGTGTGTGTGTGTGTGTGTGTGTGTGTGTATGTTTGTGTGCATGGCAAAGAGAGATAATGCATTCCAACTGTGTTTTCTAATTCCATTAGTTTGATGGTAAAAATGCAGAGCTGTGTAATTGTTTAACCTTTTTTTAATTTTTGTTTGTATTTTTTTTTTTCATTTTTATTGTCTTTATCATTTGTACAATGTGTGGTGTAGCAAAAACACAGTTAAATACATAAAAATTTAAAATTTCATGTTAGTTGCTTTAAGAAGCACCAGCACACTTGGTGGCATTGTGTGGAGGTCTACAACTTAGATGGTCATAGCTTCAGAACTTTAACTTGTAACCTAAGTGTATGTGTAGCACAAAGTATAAATATGTTGAGGTACAGAACAGATAAGCCAGGTAAAGCAGGGTTTGAGTTCAACAATAGTTATTTCTACTGAGGAAAGATCATACTCATTATTAATATAAGGAGTATAGGTTCACTATTGCTTGTTACATTTGCACGTTGATCACCTGTGCGCAAACATGGTTTACTACTTAAGAAAAAACGTGAAACATTTTATTTGGCTTGCCTTCCGTAGCACAAACAGACTAAATGGTGATGCATAGCTATCAGCACTCTGGACAGTACTGGGTGTAGAAACCACACCTTGTCTATCTTTCCCTGTGGCACCAGGTGTAAGTTCATGGCCAGAACACATGTAAGCTAGGGTTCTAATCTACCATACACAACATTTTTATTAAGGGTGTCCCACTTTAAGTTTTTAAAAAACTTAGAATATAAAGATAATTCTACATACCAATACCTATGCATTGTAAGTTCATTAATGATACATACGGCATCATACCTATCATATGTGTAACTGGTATAGCATGAAAATGATGACTATGTAACCATAAATGTATTTTCAGGCCTGGGATAGACTTCATAGTTTACTGACAATCACCTACACACCTCCCATAACACAAGTATAATTGTAAAACAGAATGCATTGAGTGGTCTAAACTAGATCTCAAAAATTTACTCTGAAAGCAATACAAGTATATCCAATTCCAGTATATTCTCACATATTACTAATGCATCACAACTGAGAATGCATAAGTCAGGGCTTTGCCTTTTTACACACATACAGGCTTAAATGAAGTATAGCAGCACTCACTCTTTAAATTGTATATTTTTATGACCATGGTTGGCAAACACGTCTTCTGTGGCAATAAGGAAAATCACCTATGTGGAAATATGTGCATTCTCCCTTTGTTACATAGGTTTGAATCCCACATTCTACAAATTACTTTTAGTAGTGTGTAAGGCCCCAAGAAATATGTGTCAAGTCATCCCATTGATCCTTCCAAAGTCATGTCTGTAAAGCCAACTCATTTAGCATAGCAGTGTTGTCCACTGAACAAAGTGTTGTTAGGTACAGCAGCACACATTCTATAAATTAATGCCAAATGCCGCATTATCCTGCTTGTCTCATAAACTCTCTTCCTCTCTGTTTGGCAATGCTTCTTTCTGCTTAATATCACAGAAATGTGGTTAGAAATGTAGTTGGCATGGTTGTGCAGGTTTGTGCACTGGTGTTAAAATGCAATATTATGAACTGGCAGGAAAACAGTTTTAATGTTGTTAGAGAACCTGTGCAGACATGGCAGGAGATGAGAAGGATGGGGCCAAATTCAGGGAGCAAAGGTGGGGTGTGGATGAGTCAAAATTATTTGTTGCACTCCTTGTAAAGTGCTTTAGCAATAGGTTGCTGCAGTGGGACTATACCTGGTTTCAGTATAAGGCTGAAGCTTGGAACAGTCTAGCCAAGGCTGTCTCCAGTGCAACTGACATATTACATACAGGGGCCAATGACCTGAAATGGCACAAGCAGGCACAACTCAACCAGTGGCTGGATGAGATTAGGACTGTTAACACCCCACAAATGTGTGAGTATACAGATAAAGAACTTTAAATGTTAGGAAACTGTAGAAAGCCAAGACTGGTATATATATATATATATATATATATATATATATATATATATATATATATATATATATATATATATATATATATTTATAATGCTGTCATATCTCTTTTTCTCTCCTTTTTTGTTTTACAGCTGCTCAAAAAATTTTATCAAACAGGAAGGCACATGCTGAAAGATTAGAAAGACTCAGAGAGGCAAGGGATATGTATGCAGCACAAATGAAGATGATTGTATTAAAATCATTTGTCTTCTACACAATAGTAGCAATGTAAGCATGCAGATCTTAACTGTAAAATCAAGCATGCATGCCTTTATTCTGTAGTGCTTGGTAAATGTATTAAGCAAATGTAATAGTTTATTCATATTTGGAGGGTTCAATTCCCACAAGTAACAAATACATTTAAATTCCAGAAATGTCATTTTTTTATTTAAATTACAAAAATTTTAGTTTAATTCCTATCTTGTAACTGAATGTGTAGCATCTTTAAAAAACATATATGCAATATCTGTATATTACAAGGATTACCTGTAGCAATTCACAATCTTGTTTTTTTTTATCAGGAAAGCTGTATAGTTAATATAATAATAATAAAGGTATATTTATTGTAATAAAGCATGTCAGTGTGACATATAATGATTCTAATCATATCTTTCCTTTTTTGTCATTTTACCCCTTATCTCTTTTTTATATAAATGGGATCACACCATTCGAATGCCATATATTTCTGCCATCAAACAAATGCTTTTCAGCACAGAGAGTTAGGCCAACTGCTGTGGCTTAGCCTACAAACCCTTCACTGGCTGCTACACCAAAACTTAGCACCTCTAGGATGCAACCTGGCAGTACTGCCTCCATAGCCAATGCACTACCTGACCCATCTGCATCAGGTAGCATTGCCTTGGCTGCTGGTGCACTGGTACCCATTGGGAGTATTGATAGAGATGGAGATAACATTACCCACCAGGAGCTGCCAAGGATGGCGCATGATGTGATAAAACTGACACTGGTGCACACCTAAGCCATCTAGAGAGGTTGCTCCTTAGAATGCAAAAAAAAAAAACTCCCACATAAAGCAAACTTACGGAGAACTGAGGAAGGTGACAGTGATGACATTTCTGAGGGTGAGGACTAAATTCTCACTGTTCCCATGCTTGACAGGCATGTGTCTCCAATGTCCTCTACCTATCCCCAGTCATGGTGCCCCCCAACTTTTGTGTCCTTCACCATCCCTGTGCCTGCCTTATTTGTCCTATTTGTCTGCACCAGCTTCATCAACTACCGTAGCTACCACATCCTTATATTCCTATGTCCCTTCCCCAACATTTCTCACTTTTTGAAATGGAAAAAAATGGGCACCTGTCCTAGAAAAAAATTCTCCCATACATAGCTGTCCACATTTCATATGTGTCTTCTTGATACACTTGATTTGGTCCAACTGGCTATGCAACTTAACTGAGTTGTTGTCACCCATCTATGTTGTGGTGACAGTCCAAATCCATCCAATCTTCTACACGGTCACATTGTTAAAGATGTAGATAGCTATGGTTCTTTCCAAATTTCCTCCTGTAAATTGCTTTATTGCTTTCCCTTTGTTCTTTCCCCTGCTTGCCCCCCATTTCACCACTTTCCTGTCTACCCTTTTTCACACCTTTAACCTGGTCAATAAATAGAAGCACATACTACACACATGGCCAGAAATGGTCCAAATAAAGTCTTCACTTTTCATCCTCAGAATTTGTACAGAGTTTTTTATTGTACACCAATGCTGAGCATTGGTGATTGGTACTATAATTCCTATGTCATAACCTGCTGAGTTTTTCTATCAACAGCATTAGTCCGGTTATCTCCATGCAATACTTCTTAGACTTGCTGCACTAAAGGAACACAGAGTAAAAGCAGACTAAGGGCACTACTTTGAAACAGTTACTCTAACAATTCTTTAGACTGCTGAATATAACAAAATGCAATTTCCTGTGTGGAGTGTTGACAAAAATTAATTAACTGAAGTTTTATTTTTTTTTTGCCAACAGCAAAAGGGTTTGATTCCAGATGCATCTCACATCATTTCTTATTGTGATGTTATATGTATATGATATATTTGTCACCCACAACTTAGCATTTTGCCATAGATATGAGTTCTTATGGAGATACAGTATATTGAATACTGGCCAAGAATGAGTATCTGAAGTGGCATCCATCCCCACTTCTATCACATATTTATCTAACCGTGTTCTGCTTGACATAAGCCTGTTGTCCCTCTCCTAGTAGTTTTCTACCCTTATCTCAGTCACTTCATGCTACACAGCATATACGATTAATAATGACAAAAGGCCAAAACATTACCATTAATATGCTATTAAACAAAACACTGTTAAGTGTATGTCCATCTCCCCTTGTATTCATCACATCACTCCAATCCTTATTTATGACTTGACTGTGCTGATTGATAATACAGACATGCTACCTTATTTCAATAGTTTATCAGTGCTCCTGTACTATGCAATGCTTTAAAATCTTATGTAGAATTCTGTTTGTGTCAGGTTCAGGTGATGATGGATGAAACCTTTATCTAATGTGATATGGAAACAATCTTTACTGTGACAAAGCATACTGCACACACTTTTCAGGATATCTGTCCATATACAAATAGTTAATATATCTGCTAATTCATAACAATCATTTAAAAAAATGGATCACTACTTTTCATTTGTCGACAGCTGGACAAACAATTAATTTGTGATTTTCAGTGAGGCCTGCAAAAAAGATAATAGTTGTACAACTGTATTGAGTTAGGCATTACTGAAAAAAATGAGGACGACACCTACTTTACTGCAATAATTGATTGTCATATTTCCTTTCCTGATCACATTTATTTAGCTAATGCCACCATGACACCATTTGTAAAACAAAGAGAATGATCTGTGTATCAACCCAGTCTCATCTGTGCTCAGACTAGAAACTCACTGCTGTTACACTTGGTGTGACAGGGAAAGCAAAGCAGCAGGTGTATTTTCCATATTCAGTACTGTCCAGAGTGTTGATGGCCAAGCATTGCCACTTAGCCTGTTTGCATGAAGAAAAGCAAACCAAATGATATTTCTTCATTTAAGCAGATAACCACATTTATTCCTCACTTAACTCGCACAAATGGGGAAGGCAATAGCAGCATTTATTAATGTAATAAAACTTCTGACACAACATTTCCAATATAAACTACAGTATGAACAGCATAGCATCTGTCAGCTATTTCTCCATTAGCATATCTTTCAAACTACTTCACAAGTTCAGGTTGAATTCATAAAGTGGGAATCATGCATGTGCTGACACTTTGCCATCATCTGTGCAGATGAGTTTCTCTCTGATGAGCTATGTAAAGATGTGGGTGATGCATATCCTACTATGGTTATTGGCCAGTTATCTTCCATCTTATAGAAAGACATTCATAAACACAAGAGAAGAGCAGGGGCATGCACTTCACTGAAGACATCCTTACTCAGTGTCATGTGTGACCTGCAGCAATGCATTTGCAAATGATATATCAGTAATTGGTTGGTCCACTGGCAAGGGCACTATAGTTCATAGGTTCATAGTTTAGTACTGAGCTAACTGCCCTTGTGAGCCATTTTAAGCCTAGCCAATTATCCCTTGTGAGACTCAAACCCTGCACCTTGTCTTTGTAAGGCAAACACCTTAGCCATTAAGCCACCCTCCCAACTACTATAGTGTTATATTTGGTATGGGTTTATACTGATATTGGACATTGATCATCCATGATTATTTCACAATGATGTTGTCAGGATGTCTTTAAATGTATTTTTGCACATTGGAAGCACAAAATCAAATCTGAAGTCCAGTTTTTGCACACAAGTCTCTTAACAGTATGCTACCTGCGATATTATGCTAATGTCATCTTTCATAAAGACCAGTATGACAATGATAATATCAACCTTATGTGATGGTGTGTATATTAGGTGCAGTGTTTGTCAGCTGGAGTAACCAGTTGGATATGAGTTCAAATGACACAACAGTCAAATTGTGTGCGTGCTTGTATGTCTAACTGTGTGCGTGCATAGTCAGAAGAGCATGAGTCTATGTCCTAATGTCCTCACTCAAGTATCATTCAGAACAAAATTTTACAGTGGCACATGACTACACAGCAATTTCATACATCACCCAACATCCTCTTCTTAGCCTAACTTCTCGCACTACACTGATGATATTATCCCCTATAAAGTGCAATCTGACATTGTGAAAGTCAGACTTGTGCAGTGGTGCTACCTTTAAGTACTTTGTTCTCCAGCTTGTGGAACTAGTTAAGTAGGTAGGTGTTCTACTCTTACAGCAGTCAACTTGTGTATGTGTTTTCAGTCAAGTATTAGTCAGAAGACAATTTTAGAGAGCATGTGAGTACACATCTATGTACAACACTCTTACCAACATCTTCTGGTCACTATACACTGATGCTTTCATCTGCTATAAAGTGTACTCTGACAATGTAAAAGTCAGACTTGTTCCATGATGCTAGTATTAAGTGCTGTGTTCTTTAGCTTGTGGAACTATGTAGAGGTTCTAATCTCACAGCAGTCAACTTGTATGTTTAGTTAACTATCATTCAGGAGACAGTTTTAGAGCAGTATGCGAGTACTCAGCTATGTGAGACACTCCTACCAACATCTTCTTTTCACCATACATTGATGCTGTCATCTGCTATATATTGCATTGTGATGCTGTGAAAGTCAGAGATATGTTGTGGCAGTAATGTTAAGTACTATGTTTTAGCTTCTGGCTTGTGGCATGAGGTAAGTAGGGGTTCTAATTTCACAGTACTCAACTTGTGTGTGTTATCAGTCAAAAGACAATTTTAGAGCCACATGCAAGTACACAGAATGTACGACACTCCAACCAGGACTTTATACTCACCATATGCTGATGCTTTCATCTGCTATAAAGTATACTCTGATAATATAAAGTCAGACTTGTGCCATGATGCTAGCATTAAGTGCTGTGTTCTTTAGCTTGTGCGGCTATGTAGAGGTTCTAATATCAACAGTCCCCTTGTGTGTTTAGTTAACTGTCATTCAGGAGACAGTTTTAGAACAGCATGTGAGTGCACAGCTATGTACGACACTCTGACCAGCGTTTTCTACTCACCATTTATTTAATGCTGACATCTGCTATAAAGTGTTCTCTGACAATGCAAAAGTCAGTTTTGTGAAGTAGTGCTACTGTTGTGTTCTTTAGCACATGGAACTAGGTAGGTAGAGGTTCCAGTCCCACAGCAGTCAACATGAGTGTGTGTGTGTGTGTGTGTGTGTGTGTGTGTGTGTGTGTGTGTGTGTGTGTGTGTGTGTGTGTGTGTGTGTGTGTGTGCGTGTGTGTGTGTGTGTGTGTGTGTGTGTGTGTGTGTGTGAGTGCGTGTGTGTGTGTGTGTGTGTGTGTGTGTGTGTGTGTGTGTGTGTGTGTGTGTGTGTGCTTACTCAAATATTAGTGTGGAGACAATTTTATACAGAGATGTGACTCAACATCTATGTCAGACATTCTTCTCTACATCTTCTGCTCAGCATACAATAATGTTGTCGTCCTCTATAAAGTGCACTGTGACACTGTTAAATTTAGAAATCTGTGGTGGTGCTAATCTCACGTTGTATGGAATCCAGCTTTTATGCATACACAAGTTTAATGTTCAAATCTGAAATCAGTCAACTGCTGTGTGTGTGGTTGGTGTTATATTACAATTGTTATATGATCTTTTGAATCTCTTTTCATTTGAATCTCACTCAGGAGAACCTTTAACATAGCCCAATGAATCCAGCATTCCCCCTTTTTCCTCTGTCCGCATAAAATCCTTTCTGCAGAACACTGGAGGATATCATCATCTCAAAGATGCATACACACATCATGGAGCAGGGCCCTTGCATTACCCTCTGCAAGCCACCTCCAAACCACTGGGTGTAAGATTGCTAATTCTGTCATGGGATGGTGCACATGTCACACATGGACAGAGTTAGTATGTAATACAATCAAACACATGCACACATATGCATGCACCACTATCTTCTATCATATAGATATAGTGATTTGGGTCTACATGGTATAATAATGGCTAGGATTTTAAGTAATTTTGGCTGTTAGCCTAGTAATGTCTTCTGACATAAACATTACTCATGTCAATGCTGCTATCATCAGCATGTGCTATGTTGAGGTGTAGGTGTACGGTAGTACAACATTGTATTGCAGTCTGTGATTTCAGATAATGTATTTATGCCTACTGCTGCCGTTTGATAACATGTTCTTTCCATAATAGCTGTAGTAATATACCTCCTGAGGACAGCTGGCATGGGATTATGCTATGTATATTGTTGCTTTAAGAAGGCATGTGTTCTTGTAGGGGGTATATCAACATTCTACACATATCTCATTCAACCATCACAATGACAATTGCATGATGGCACAGATGTGCATATGTATACCTACCATCATAAAATGCTATGTGACATACAGCAGTATTACATCATGATTACATGGGCACATGCACCTTTTGCTTCATCCACATGTTGTAATGTTGTTAAACACCAACATATAACAAGTTCAGATTCACTTGCATCCTTGGGTAATCCATTGTATGCACAATTGTGTTGCTCTTCCCAAGGATTATTCATTTTTATTTTTCCATTACTTTTTATTTTATTTTTCTTGTTCAAATAATTTTATTAATTTTTCAAGCAAAATAATAATAATAAACTTTTACATTTCAAGCAAGAATAAATTATAATGAACTATTTACAAATGTACAAATGGCCTCAAACCAAATATGAAATAAAAACAAGAAAAAAAGAAAAAGGAAAAACAATTTGAAATACACAGAGAAAGTTACACACTATTAGAAATAGTCATTTTACTTCATCACTTAAGAAAGCAAATTAAGTCTGTTTTAAGTGTCTCAATAAGGGAGAGAACTTTCTCCGAAGGATTATTAACCCATTTCCTAGGAAAGATTATCATTTCCTTTACTCTGATTTCCAGCAGTGCTACATCTTTCAATAGGATTAAAAAACCATCAAAGGTTGGAGTTGAGGATGTCTTCCATTTCCTTGTGATGCATTTCTTAGTGACTGCCATTATAGTCCAAAGACAGTAAAGGTCTTTGTTTTTTGTAACAACAGTTTCATTTATATTCAGAAGAATTAGTGCCTTTGACAAAATAAAGGAATCTGTAAAAATGGCTTGTAGAAATTCACCAATATCTTTCCAAAATGTCTTAATATGAGTACATTCATATATAATATGAGAGCAATCAGAATTACATTTTGAGGAACATCTCCAGCAAGTTATGTCATTAGAATTGTTGAATCTAGCAATTTTGTTGGGTGTATAGAAAGCTCTATGCAAAAGCTTCCATGAAAAAAATTTCCAAATTTGTATATTGGAGGTTAATTTAATAGAATATAATAAACTAGTTTTATTCTCATTTGATAACAATAATGGACATTCTTTAGTGATAAAGTTCCAGAACTTCTGATTAGGACTGGCTTTGTAATTTATAATAATTTTATATAGTTTTGAGGTTAAATTTGTCCAGTTAACGTCCCTGTAAATTACTTCATGTAAAAAATGTATGAGTTTAGGAATGGAAGTAAAAGAAGAACCATCTATTGTTCTGCATAAATCTTGTGCATAGGAAAGTAGACTACTAAGAGCTAACCAGTCTGGATTTGATAAATCAAATGTATTAATTGACTGTCTTACATCCATGACTATCAAGCTTTCTACACATTGGAACCAGCATGTAAAACTTTTTGCTTTCCAAGAATTAAGAGTATTTGAAGGAATGTTATTGAAGAAGTTTTTTGTAATTTTAAAGGAAATTAATAACTGTAACAATAGTTTCATATCAATATTATTATTTACAAAAATCCAGAAAATATTGTAAATATAATTTATATAGTTTAGACTGGTGGGTTTAGTAGAATTATATTGCAAATTAAGACAGATAATATGCCAGAGTTTATTTGATTGTTCATTTAATTGTAAGTTCTTTGTCAATTTACTTTCTTTTAGAAATATAGTAGTATGTAAAGTTTTCCATGCAGAAGAGTATTTTGGATAAAACCAATTTATTACTGTTTTGAAAATGGAAGCTTTAATATAAGATTCTAAATCAGGGAAGTTAATTCCTCCCATTTCCCAAGGTTTAATATGATTTTAAAAAGTTATTCTATTCTTTTTTGGGTACCAAAGAAAATTTATAAGGATCTTATTTAGTTATTTTAAAAGCATTTTACTGGGATATATAGGGATAGCTAGTGTAATGTAACTTACCTTTGGGAGTAAGACCATCTTTATTAACTGCAACCTGTCTTCAAATGTTAAATACAATTTATTCCATTTCCCAGCTAGTAATTTTAGGGTATTCACAATATTATAATAGTTAGTAGATAAAGTTAATATTAAGTTTTCACATAAAACAATCCCCAGATATTTTAGTGAGGTGACCTGTTTCCCAATTATTTGGTTTATGTTGATATTAGAGTTATTTATTTTATTTAACAATATATGATTTGATTTAGAACTATTGACTATTAAACCTGAGATATGATAGAACTTTTCAACAAGTAAATTTAGTTTATGTAGCAGTTTCTTCTGAGTTAACTAAGATGAGTGGTATATCATCTGCAAGGAGCATTATTTTGAAATTAAATTGGTCAAAGAAGTTAATGCCTTTAATTTTAGGGTTAAAATAAATTGCTGATGAAAAAAGTCCTATTGCTAATGCAAACAGCATTGAGGACATAAGACACCCCTGTTTGGTACCCCTAGTAATTTCAATAGCTTCTGATGTAAATGGGCCTAATTTTACATAGACCAAATTGTCTTTATAAATATTTTTTATTAAAGTAATGAATTGTATAGGGAAATCATAAATTTGTAGTATTTTAAAAAGATAATCCCAATTTAGTGAATCAAAGGCTTTTTCAATGTCTAAAGTGACTATTAGGGCCTCATGTTTATCTCTATTTAAAATGTCTATGATAGTTAAAATTCTTTGAATGTTATCATGGGTATGTCTATTATGAATAAAACCAGTTTGGTCATCACTTATGGCATGCATGAGTGATTTTTTAATTCTAGTAACCAAAATAGGCATAAGAATGTTATAGTCATTATTAAGGAGTAAAATTGGTCAATATGAACTGCATAAGTTTGGATTTTTATTTTCTTTTAATATAGCGGTGATCAAAGAATATCTCCATGAAGGTGGAATTGTGCCTTGTGAATATGTTTCATTTAGTGCTTTTTGCAAAATTGTTATAGCAGAAGCTGGAAATAATTTATAAATTTCATTAATGATTCCATCAATACCTGAAACCTTGTTGCTTTTACTTTCTTTAATTTTTTCATTAATTTCTTTAAGAGTAATTTGTTTTTTGAATATTTAGGATTAAGCTTTCTGATATTTTGTTTATATTTGAGGAGTCCAAGCCTAAATCTACATTATTATGATATGAATCATAATTATTGTAATGTTTTGTAAAATGAAATTTAAAGGTTTCCAAGATGTCACTTACATCAGAGACATTTTTATTATTTTTCCCCTCAAGAATTATATTTGTGATATTATTTTCAGTGGAATTTTTTTAATCTCATTACTAAATTATGGATATATTTGGGCGAGACAGAGAAAGAATTTAGTTTTAATTTTTCCAAAGCCAAATTGGTTTTGTGAGTTAAAATATCATTGTATTTTTTATTTAGTTCCCCAATTTCTTTTTTTTTTTTTTTTGCAGCTGAATCTATCACATTCTTAAAGTTAATTTCTGTGATTTGATTTTGAATATTAACTAATTCTGATTCACATTCCTTTGTTTTGTTATTACACCAAGTAATAATTTTGCCATAAAGATATGCCTTTAGGGAATCCCATAAAATAACTATGTTTATATCACTAGTATAATTTGTATCTAAGAAGTATTGTATTTCCGAGTCCAACCATGGTTTAAACTGTTTTAATTTAGTGATGTAAGCTGAGATTATTTTAGTAAAGGTCAATCTCTTAAAGTCTGTTTGACATTTAAGAATGAGTGCGTTATGATCAGATAAAGGGCAAAGGATTATAGAAAAATATGATATTTTCACTTTTAAATCTTGGGATACAAATATTTTATCAATTCTCATTTGGGTATTGAATCTATAATCACTATAAGAAAATAATAATTAATTATCTTTCTTAAGATTAAATTAGTCTAACAATTGCAAATTATCTATCCATTTTTTAAGAGTTCTCCCTGTAGAAGTAATATGGAAAGGTCTTTTATTAGTAATCTCCTAACTATCTAAAGTACAGTTAAAAATCCCCTCCCAAAATTAAATTACCCTTCAAAGTTTTATTGATGAGATCTATATGCTTTTTAACTGTTTATACACCCATACCAGGGAACCAATATAAATTCACCGAAGTCCAAATTCTATTACAAAATCTTATTATTACAATTGATAAAAGACCATTTTTGTCTTCATAGTTATAGATAACTTGAGGACTGGAGACACTTTTCCTCCATAGTATTTATAACCCCCTGTTTTTTTTACTATATGATGAATTAGATAACCTTAGAAATTAATTTGGATTCTAAATGAAATTATCATTAGCTTTAAAGTGAGTTTCCTGCAAGAATACCATTTGTGCTTTATTTAATTTTAGATATTTAAGTAAGTTGGATCTTTTCCTTGGATTATTTAAACCATTAACGTTAAAAAAAAGCAACACTATGTCCATCTTGATTATTAACTATTGAAGAATATTTTAATTGGATATAGTGACAATATATTTTGTTGCTTAATTGCTGTATAACTTTCATACATATATTAACTCTAATAGACAGATTATTGATTCCTTTTGAGTTATATAAATTAGAACTGATAAGAGGCCAGAAAAATAAGAAAACATGCATATAGTAGATGATCTCAAACATGTGCACAAACAGATACTTAAAATAACATTTTGTCAAACATGGAATAAAAATCATTCCCAATCTGACAGAACTAAAAGGTTCATGACTGAAAATAAACTAAACTCTATTGAAAGATTAGAGGCTCCAATAAATGTTATTCTGGAGAATGTATGGTAGATTATTCCTCGGCATAAACAAGTGATTTTTAATCACTAACAGATATGACTAAAAGCTTATTGAGAAAAAAAAAAACACTCAATATATAATTCTGACTATAAAGTTTATCATAGTTGACAATTGTGTGTGATAAACCAAGTACACAATTTTGTATTGAACAAATATTTGTATAATACAGGTAGAACATCTTGAAAAGTGTTACAATAATCCTGTTTCCTACCATCATTAGTAGATCCCTATACACTAACTATTTCATTTAGTATTTGGATTATATGATACACTATAGGTTGTGTTGTGGGGTATAATAACAGTAGTAACAACTATAAGCCTGGCCTTCTACTTTTTACGAGAATATTTGGGAATGACATCTTCTACTGTCTATGCGCCATATCCAGAACAGTAGTGTGCTAGTGGTTTCCTACAACTCCTTACTTTCTGCAGTACCACTAGCATAATAGAAAACAATAAAATCACTCTCCTATAAACAGTGAATCAGTATATTTTCTGAGATATCTACATTCACTCAAGGGAATTAGATTAAGAACAGAGATCACACTAATCTGTGCATAAAGAAACCCCTTGTTGTATACAGTTGCTATTAGAACATTGTTGTCAAAGATATCTAGCATGTAAATGAAGCATGCATCTTACTTATTACATCACACAATGCTCCAAATAGAGAGTTAGACTGTCATTAATTTAGAGCAAACTCTGAACAGATTAATGTAAATGATAAAATATTAGAATTGTCAACTTAAAATAAACACGAGCCACAGGGTTCTAATTCACAGACAAACAGTGTTTAAGCATAAAAATCAATACATTTTAAAACTGTAGCATAGAAATGGAGCATTGACAGTAAAGTGGTCTATGAAATGTTACTATCCTTTAAAAAGGAATTTGGGGTTCCACTCTGTCAAGTTCCTAATAATAGTGGCATTCAACACAGTCAGTATCCTAAAGGGGTAAATATACCAAAAATGATGCATTCCTGCTACTTTAGATGAATTGTCTGGAAGAAGCAGCATACATAAAAAAATCATGGGTATGAACTTAACACCTATAATGCCTAGTTATTATATTATACTTCAGATAAAAGTTTTCTCATGGTACATAACACAATATAAGGACAAAAAACAACTAGTATTTTACACACCCTTTCCCACTTGAGAATGTAATTGTTTCCCATTCATTACAAAACATCCCTTTTGCAATCTGGCTAAGATAAAACATAAGCATCATAAGGTCACATTCTTATTTTAATTGTTGACCAACTCCTGTGTAATTCATGTCAAACTTAGAATATGTCTTATAAAAGAGCTATTGTTATATATTACTGCTTTGCCCTCTATGTCTGTTGTATACACAGTATTCATTTTAATTATTTAACTGAATCACCTAACTGAATTATTTATGGAAGATGATCAGCACATATATGTGTTGATAAATAATTTTAAACTAAATACACTCATGTACCTTGAAATTTCCTTGCTTTATAACTTTAAAAAATATTTTATGTTCAAAAATGTTAGGGAGATCAAAAGATCTACTGTCTCTTTAAGACAATGAGGAAATGAAAGGGGCATGTACCATAATGTCACTGGCAATGTTTTCCTGTAAACTCGTATAGGAAATTATGTAGGGCAGAACACTGAATACCTCAATATTTGAAATAATATCCATTAGAACATCAGCAAAGGGGTGTGAATTACAGTACTAGCTTGCATGAGAAAATTTCCTATGTTCACAAGTAGAAAAAAGTAGGCATATGAAATCCATCATTAGGCATCATCGCAACCCTACTGATGTCCTTTAAAGGTTTTCATTCTAGCCAAAGACACACCAACAGCCTAAACGAGACACTAGTAACACAACCACAGTTGTGAGAGAAAGAAACGAGCACTCTGCAAAAAGAACCCAGCGGTTGTGACAGCTAGCAGTCAAACCTTTAAAAACCGAAACTACAACATACTTTACACTTAGATCTAAACCGTTAGCTGATGCCTTATCTTGTATCAATTGTTTTAAGAACCGAAGTTTCTCTTCTTCAGTGGACACATGATGAATTCCAGAGACTGTTCATAAATATATAAGCAAACATCAAATAAGGTTTACAACAAGTTGGGATAAAGGCTAATCATTCCATCATTCATACATCATGCCCTTCCAACAGTCATAAAACTATCGGCATTCTCAGCTCAATCTAGCTTCCCTTAAAAGCAATATTGCCCAAATGAAAGGAATGACAGCTCCATGCAAACATAAAGGAACGCAATACAAATGTTCCGTGAAGCATGTATTGACTAATATGACCTCTTATAAGTGAAATCATTGACACTGAGACAAAGTGCTGTCATGGCAAACACCATGGTGACCAAAGAGATCGGAAGATACAAGAGGTTTAAGCAGTATAAAAAGTGTTTAACTTTTACATTTCCTGTATGTATTAGATCACATCAACCCCGTGTTCAACATCAGTGACCAAATGACTGAGGCAACTCTCTCTATTGACATCCACAAAACAAAATCCTTTTTTCTGTCATGAGTAATGTCAGAAAATGCTAGTGATAAAAATAACAGGCATGTATACAGAAGACAGTTTATGCGTACACAAGATATAAAGGAGCCATTTTAAGGATGAATTAAAAGCTGATGTCATGCTGCATGAACGGAATGGAACTATCTGGTTAGGTACAAAATGTATGAGGAGGTTAGACTACATGGATAGCTTTATTAAGAATGTTAGATACTTTGTGGAGGATTATTGGAAGAGTAAAAAAAAAGGTAAATGAACAACAAACAAACTAAGCAGTATGTAAGATAATGCAATAAGCACATTTGCATGCTCGTGATGTAAACAGGGATAACAGTTTACAAGTTTCGAGTATGAGAAAGCCGTTTTTTTTAAAAAGAGAGAAGAGAAGAAAAAAAAGTGGTTTAACTGAAAAAACAAGACTGTACTTTATATAATGATTCAACAGAGACTAGAAACAATCAAATTTAACCAAAGGGCTTGTTTCCTTATAAAAATTATAATAAATATATACTTAAAGCTCATATGCCATTTGTAAATTAAAAAAAAAAAGAAAATATACTTAATGAAATCAGAAACCTTCTGTGTATTTTCACGGTTAGATTTCAAATGTATAGGCTGTGTATCAGGCATTTCTTAAGCATTACTTTTCTACAGTTTCCCAACCCAAGATAATGTTTAATAGCAGTGTTAGTTAGACTATTGTTAAAAGACTACTGTATATAAGTAGCAAACAAATCAAAAGTATGTATATTAAGCAATGACTATAGTGAAGTGAAATTAGCAAAAAGCTTGAGAAATTAGATGAACAATACATACTATATTACCTTTAACAATGACTTTTAGTTTTAGTTGATTCTTTGAGAAAAGCATTAGAGGTGGTATTTTTTATACCAGTTCTTTGCTTTTTTTTTCTTAACATCAATCCAAGTAAGTAGTGAAGTAGTTGAAGACAAATCCATCTCCTCTGGAACTGTCATTATCTTATTGTTTTTGATGAAAGTAATTGCTTCCTCAATGTCATTAAATGACCTAATTTCATGTGAAAAAAAAAATCCTTGTCTTTGCAGGGGTCTACCTGATAATACCGACATGCCAAAACACCGACAATGAAATAACCGACACGACAAAACTGAAAAAAAAAAAGAAAGTTCAAAATCACGAAACTTCACATGCCCGACAAACCACAATCCTGACAATCAACAAAACAAATACCTTTCCCGAAAAACACACACACAACACAAGCACACCAAAAACCTTCCAAACCTACACTAAACCTTACATACACAACTATCTATGCACTAGCCTTAACCCAAACCCTAACCCTAAGGTCTGTCACTATCGCACACTAACCTTACCCGCACCCTACCCCTAACTCACTTAATCTGCCCCTAACCCTCAAGTCCGTCACTATCGCGCAATTATCTTACCCGCACCCTAACCCTAACTCATTTAACCCGTCCTTAAACCTAAAGTCCATCACTATCACACGCTTACCTGACCCACACCCTATCCTAACATCCATCACTATCACACACTTACCTTACCCACACCCTGACCCTAACATCCGTCCCTATTGCACACTTACCTTAACATATTGGTGTTCTCAGCATCGGGATTCTCAACTGTCGGTCTTCTCCATTGTCGATCTTCTGGTGTCAGTGTTCTCGTCGTCGGCATTTAGAACTTTCGGCGTTTTCAGTTAGACCCTTTTGCAGGATAAGCAAGTCGGGCTTTTATTTTGTTTTGCTTGAGTAACTCCACAAGTGTCCAAGCTTTTTTCTGCATTTCTAGGACTATGGAGGAATAGTCATTATCAAATCTGATTAAATTCTGATTATACTTCAGAGGGCTTTTCCTCCAAGCACATTTAAGCACTAGTTCTTTGTCAAGATAAGAAAGAAATTTTACTATAATAGATCTGGGTGCGGATGTAGAAGATGAAGGAATAGGTTTCCCAATAGCTCTATGAGCACGTTGTATACCATATGAGAGTCCTTCTTTTAGATCTAGAAAGTCAGGCAGCCAGGAATTAAGAAAATAAATAATATTATCACCTTCAGTCTTCTCAAGTAGCCTGAAGATTCTTACATTAGATCTCCTTTCTCTATTTTCCAAAGCATCCATCTTGTTGGTAAGCCACTTATTCTGTTGCTGAATAAATTCACCCTGGATTTCCTCCTCTCTAAGCTTTCCATCTATATCAGACAAAGACTCTTCAATGTTTAATATTTTGGTTTGATGTTGCTGTAGTAGTTCCCTGAAGGTTTCAGTTTGTTTATGATAACTTTCTCTTAAATTTTCTACGTTGTCCTTGAAACTATCCATTTTCAAATATAAATCTTGTAGGGTAGAGGACATCAACTGGATTTCTTTCCTCAGAGTAGTTTATGCATGAGAATTCTTTGAACCACTCATTTTCCAAGACCAGTTTTAAACTCCAGATATTTCTGACAGGAAATTTTTTAAGAATATATTCCAAAGTTAGTATATAAGTAGTAAATATGTTAAAGAATGTAATTAACTTTTTTTCTAGAAAAAAAAATATTTTCCTGTTATTTAAAGTATTTTACGGAGCTCTAAAAAAGTGCTGCTTTCAGTCTGCCATCTAGGCTCCGCCCCTCACCCCAAGGATTATTCAGATGTTGCCCAGCAGCACTGTTTGACTGTCGGCATTTGTGACATTAACTGTTCAGCATGAACCACATCTGCTTCATTTGTAATATGCTCATATATGGTATCAGGGCCCTCACACACACCTTTCCAATGCTAAACTTATAGGCATATGATATGAAATTGGTGTAATGCTGTGAAATAGTTAGAGTTGCATGACTGGGTTAATTGTTCGACTGTATGGCATGCGATGAATACCCAAGGTTGTATTGGAGGTGTTGCCACAAATCATATTTTAAGTAAGTACAAAATCTTAAGGTGGAATACACTGCTATGGTCAGAGATGGTTGTGGATGGCAGCATGCATACTCAACTGCAGGCAATACACAACTTACTAGCCAGCAGATTTGGATCAAACTTTACCCCCTGCATCCCCACTGGTCATCACCGAAAGTATACATGCAAACATTACTCAATTTATGTTCTCAAGACAGCAGCTCATCTGTGCACTCCTTAAGGCTAAAAGCACTACATCAATGGGCCCTGACAACAACCCAGGTTGCATTTTCAGAAACTTAAAGCCCTATCTAGCCGACACGGTTGGATCCCTACTTAACAGGCTCCCAGCAGGCTGTGTTCTGGCAGAATGGTGGAAAGCAACAGTCATTCATCTGAACAAAGGGGTACCATCACCAGACACAGGGAATTATAGACATATAAGCCTGACTCACCTTATTTGTAAGGCAATGGAAATAATTATCATGGATCTTATCAAGAAGAACATAGGTAATCTCCTGACTGTCTATTCCACCTATTTTTTGATTTATTAAAGCTTGATCATGTCTGTTAAATCTGGGTGACTTCTTTCAGAAAATCACCAAGGCCATGTATGATGGAAAGACTGTGCAATCCACCTAACTTGACCTGGCCAAGCTATGTGACACAATTCCACATTCAGGTTTTACAGAAAAATTGTCTCAACTGAGCATAAGCCCATACATCCTCAAATGGGCAGCCAAATGGCTCACCAACTGGTTACATACTGTCAAAGTGTGTGAATTCACCTCTAGCAAGACTCCACTGACTAGGGCAGAACCACAGGGTACTGTACTAGGCCCTTTCCTGTTTGGTATTTAATTCCCAAAAGTAAAAGAAAATGTAGACAGACTGTCTGACCATATGAGTTTTATATGCCATTGAAGGCAGCATATGCCGAGGCGCTAGAATGTATTAAATTCATTTTTTTTTTCTGGACTGGATTGTTGTATTTGCTTAGTCTTGTTCTTGCAGTTCTTGTGGTTTGCAGACTGTCTCACCAACTTTGTGGATGACTGCAAATCATGGACAGTCCTTGAATCCACTAACACTATTGATGTACTGCAGAAAGTATTAACACACACAACTAATTAGTGTCAGAGGCATGGAGACACACTAAATAGTCAATAAAGCTTGATTATTCCATTTTGGAAAGCAAATACCCAAGCTAATAACAATATAGACATCACACCCCTATGAGTAGACCTAGTAGTACATGATCTGGGTACTCAGGCAGACAGTAATCAGAAGTTCGAGCACCATGTGTCCACAATGGTGACAAATCCCTTCTATGTGTCAAAACTAGTAAGTATGGGCATGGCATCCACATCAAAGGATGCTATAATTCCATTGTACTTAGCCCTCATCACGGCAATAATTGAGTACAATGCACCCTTTTGCATACCTCACCACATATCTGCAACAGCGGGAGCCACCCCAGAATATTCGCATAAGGGAGACACAGGGTGTAATATCAAGTCCTACAAAGAAAGATTCAAAGCCCTAACACTGGACTCTGTTCCTTATAGACTACTAAGTGTCAATCTATGTCTGGTCTACAGGTCAGTCTCCAACCATCAAAAAAGTCATTCATATGTAAGTGTGTGCAATCAGAGTTGTAGAATGGTTGAATGTAGTTTGACTGGCTGTATCACTTGAAGAGATTTCACATAAGCAATGTAGGTTCAAGGCTGGTTTAGTTATGTTTTTCTCCCATCTGATGCCATTGATATGGCTGACGTAGATAAACTAATTTATCACTGATGATGTTTTATAACAGGCAGATTACCATGACATTGCATTTATTTTTGTAAACAATTACAATATTACCTTAGTGTTAATCGAAAGGATGACCTGATCCCATTGTAATTCAACTGTGTAAGTAAACTAAGATGGAGATACACCCTTTTGGCATTACCCATACATGTCTATCTATTTGACTTATGTGTGCACAGCTGTTATCTGTTAAATATGTATCTAGGTGGTTATGTACACATATGCTGCAGATAAATCATTACTGTGTTGTGATTCATTCTGTGTTGCGGGTATTAGGGTAATACTTACTGGCGATACACATAATACCATGTAAAAATGCTTATATCATACTTACACACACACACACACACACACACACACACACACACACACACACACACACACACACACACACACACACACACACACATTCAAACACGCTCATGTATATAGCTAGATATTTGTTTTATCCAATACTTGTGCTTATTCATTATATCAGCAGTGAATAGGTTACATAGGAAATGAACATGTAAGTGTGAGCAAACAAATCCTTTCATTGTTTGCAATTAAACATGAAAATCTCTTAACATTTGTTTTGGAAAATGTTAATACTGTTTTTTTCAAAGCCCTTTTAGTCTTGTTATTATTGATATGGCTGAGTTACATGTGTTGATTTTGCAAACCTAGGCAGTCATGCTACACACAGAATCTACTGCATATGACACTGGCAATAGATATAAGGACAACTTTCTTTTTTCAGTTTTGTAAATGCATATTCTGTGTACGTTCTGATGTTTTGCACAGTTTTTTACAACTATAGTTATCCTGCATTATCCACAGTGAATGTTTTGCATATCTGGGTAGTGACATCGGTATTTGTAAGCTATGTAGTCATCCATTCAGTGTAATTCTATATATGCTGTAGAACAGTTGAAAAAATAGCTATAATCTCAACATGCGTATTTCATGGCTCCCAACTGAAATGTTGGCACTCGTATCTCCAAGTGCCAACACATCAGAAAAAAAGACCAAAAATGTATAGAAGTGAATATCAAACATTGCTCCTCTTCTTTAAATTTGTTTTTTGCAGCAGCACAAGCCACACTGCACCACCCAATGTGTGTTGAGGGGCAAACACCCTATCCCCTGAACGTATATATATATATATATATATATATATATATATATATATATATATATACCAACTGCAAAATTGCTATCCCTATGAGAAAAACGACATATTTCAGGACTCACTGAAGCAGGTCTTGACATTTCAAATGGTGTGTCTATATTATAAACACGAAAACTCAAAATAGCGAATACAACTACATCGACACATAAAGGTCGATGTACAAAAAGAGGGAAATATGTAATTGGTGAAAATGAAAACGCTGAACGTATTTGCTTGGTCAGCAGGGTGATCATGGGGATAAGTTAATATATCCTTTCCCTACTGTAGTGTGTTCTCAGAGTTGGCATATTTAAGTAGTGAGGGTGTGGGGGGCACAGTCCTCCACATCGGGGGTGCAGGGGGGCTTGCGCCCCTGCAAAAGTGTGCTAATTTAATTTTATTTAGCTAGTTTGAGCTTACCTGCGTGGCGCTGTTGGTTGATGAAATACGTTCGGCGTTTTCATTTTTGCCAATTATGTATTTTGCTCTTTTTGTACATCAACTTTTATGTGTCAATGTACATTTATTTGCTGTTTACAGCCTTTGCGTTTATAATATAGACCCCAGATGGTTACCTTATTTCTTCACTGTGCACCTCATGCATGGAGATATTAGTTTATACAGTGCAGCATGGTGTTGTTTTTAACAGTAGTCATATGTACAGCTATTACTAATTAGAGGTATGAATACATCAAAACACACACACACACACACACACATATATATATATATATATATATATATATATATATATATATATATATAGACAATCACACATATGCACACATAGATATTTCAATAGAGCTCCGCAATGCTTTTCAAGTGTTTCAACTACATCCAGAGCCACCCAGGATAAGAAAAGAATATTTTTGTGATAAACTGCAGTTGTATTTGTTTTATACTGTTTTGAGCATTCTTACAGCATTTATTTAATCTTGTGCCAGAAATTGTTATTTCTCTATTTGTTGTCTTTCCTAGTTATGTTTGACTCCAAATTATCTTGCAGAAAGGTGAGTTAACCAGGGACTTGGTTGAGTGGTAGTTGTTTTTGTTTAATCTGTACTTGAGTGCTACTTTTGCTGTGCTTTTGCATTAAGAAATGCCAGGATCATCCATCTTGTGGCAAAAGTTGTTTACCTGGTCTATCTGAGTTGAGAGGCACTCCAGAGTGCTCAAAGTGTGGCCATTAATTGGCCAGAGGGCAGAGGAGTCAGTTTTCAAGCTTTTTTTCTCTCAGGTATAAATCAGGCCAGTTTGTGTGGTTAGCAGTAGTGGCTAGGAGTGCCCTGTGTAGTACCAAATTCATAGACAGTAAAATTTCCCTACAAAGTTAGGATTATGTCCAAAACCTGCTAAACAACATGGCATTACATGGAATTAAGCTTAGAGCAGCCAGCTTGCATTTTGAATATTACTTACCATATACTATCACTATTTTACATCTTGTCCTTAACGCCAGAAACTACCTTGGGCAACCACTGTTAAAACTCAATAATTAATCCAAAGCAGCCCACCCTATTACAGGACTAGACAGCATAGATATGCAATTTCCTAATGTCTCTGTAGGCAGCTTAGTAGAACTGAGCATAATAAGGCAATGTATTAGTTGTCTTATAGTCTCAGACAACCAGTTACTCATTGAAGAAAATAACACAGTATGCAAGAGATGTAAATGCATAACTTCTTTGGAGGCTAACATCTTGCATAAAAACAAAGTTGTAAGAATACTCACACTATATCCCTCACACATACCGCTCACCACACACATAGATTGTCTTATGATGAAGCACTTAAAAGAAACCTTCCCAAATCTCAAAGACCTCCAAAGCCCCTTAGTAGCAACAGTGCACCTCAGCAATCACTAAAACACACATCAAAAACAACATCAAACATCTCAGATAAGTCTATTCCCAATGGTTACCTAAGAGCAAACCCCATAAGGCAAGCATAGACTGTACCTAATACCCTTATCTTTGGGAACTCCAATGTGTGATACACAGGGGCAGCCCGTGCTATTGGACTGCCGGACTGCAGCCCCCTCAACTTCAAACTAAAAAAATAAAAAAAATAAAAAGAAAAAAATATTTTAAAATTTCGCGGACTTCACACATGCGCACTAGTCCAGACTGCTGCTGAGACAGTCTGGAGCATGGAGCATGTGCAGATTGTCTCAGCAGCAGTCTTGATTGAGAAATGTGGACAGGAACGCTCCCACAAGTCGGGGAAACGCATCGGGGTTGGACTGCAAGGTCGGCAATCAGGAGAAGGATCTCGGGTCTGGATTGGAGTTTGCTGCAGGAGAAGATCTCGCAACAGGCAGGGTCAGATTTGCATGGGTTTTCAGCTGCAGTCTCATCGGGGGGTTTTCGGACAGGGATTTACTGGATGTAATGGTGGTTTTGCAGACAGGGATTTACTACAGGACCAGGTAAGTGGATGTACAAGGGTGTGTGTGTGTGTGTGTGTGTGTGTGTGAAAATGCCCCAGGTGCAATATACTGGTGGTTAGGCTCATGGTGGTGTGGTAGGGAATACCTCAGGCTTGAACCCTGCACCATGTATGCAGGTGTTAAAGACCTAAATTCCCTACCCACCACCATTTGTAAAAAATTGCAGATTTTTGCCTCAAATTTGATCTGATCTGTTCCTCATAATATCTGTGGTTTGTAAATGTTGCAATTCTTGATATTTGATGGTGCAGTGGTAGCATTGTTGCCTCACAGCTGCAGGTTCTCAGGTTTGCTTCTTGGCTGGGGTGCCTTCTTTGTGGGGGGGGGTCTGTATCTTCTCCCTGTGTTTGTGTGGGTTTGCTTTTGTGTCCTCCCATGTTACAAAGACATGTCTGCATTATTTCTTCCTGGGCGTCTGCTGAGAATTGTTTTTTTTGTTCCAAGTCAGACTGTCCTGATTAACAAATGTTAAATAAAATTGACAGGCATTTGAATTTCAGACTTCAGGTTTCTGAATGTTTACTTCCTTACATATTTGATGGTGCAGTGGCAGTATTGTTGTCTCACAGCTATAGATTTTCTGGTTTGATTCTTGGCTGGGTTGCCTTCTGTGTGGAGTCTGCATCTTATCCCTGTGTTTGTGTGGATTTGCTCTGGTGTCCTGCCATTTTACAAAGACATGTGTCTACAGTATTTCTCCCTGGGCCTCTGCTGAAAATTGTTTTTGTTCCATCAGAAGTAAAATTGACAGGCATTTGAATTTCAGACTTCATATTCTTCAGAAAATACATAGTAAAACAACTTTTTATTCCAGCAATAAATATATAGTAACACAACCTTTTATTATAGAAATTTTGTAAGTTTATAAGATGGCTATTTGAAATTTGTCCTTATTTTTGGGACTGTAATACCCTGTTAGTGGCTTTGTCCAGGTTTTTTGTGCTAAGGTTGACAGTTATGGCAAGAACTTAATTCACTGAATATGTTTGAGGGATGTATTCCCTCATTACTGGGTTTGTCCAGGTGTTTTGTGCTAAGAGGTTGACAGCTATGGTGAGAACTGAATTCATTAAATGATAGCCATTTAAGTTTCAGTCTTCCTCTTTTTTACAAAGCAGCTGATTTGGTGTAGTGGTATGTTGCTCTTGACTGTTTTGCACAGGGACCTTGGCAGTAAAATGTATGGTGGTAACACAGCATTTTTCTTTCACAAAGCAGGTGATTTGGCATAGTGGTATGTTGTTCTGACTCTTTTGCACAGGGACCTCGGCAGTAAAATGTATGGTGGTAACACAGCATTTTATTCTAGCAGCTTTCCAAGATTATACAAGCAATGTTTAATGTGTCCCTGGTTTTTGCCCTTTTGACCCACCCCAATAAATTTGGCTTTTACCAGACTTCTTGTGTTGCGAAGTTGAGATGCAGTTGAGTATTGAGTAGATTTTACAAGGAGCTGAGAGCTGCAGGGGAAGAGAAGTTTAGTGCTGATTATGCTAAGTCAGCTCACATTGCTAATAGCACAACAGGTTGTGTACTTGCTTTTGATGCAGAAGGTTGTTGGTTCTACTCCCATAAGGGGTGAATGCTGCCGTACTGAAAATTAAGATACTAACTATGAGCCTGTTATCAGTTTGCCATCCATTTCCTATTGCAATATTACTAGCTTATTTTTAATGTAATTTAGGCAATTTATTCCTCAGGGGCATCAGACACTTTATTTTTCGATGAAACCACGAAATATAAAGGTGATTGCTAGCAGCAACCTCTTCATTACAGATTTATTTAACGTGGAATTATTTAGATGACTTTTTTACTACTTCAGAGATTGTGCATATTTACTGATAATGGTGGACTGTAGAATTGTGCATATTTACTGATAATAGTGGACTGTAGAAGTTTGAGTAGACTTTTATGATGGAAATGTTCTGAATTGGACAGTTTTGTTTCATTGTTTATTGGAAAAATAAAAGTAAAAAGTGTACAAACCACTCATACAACTCCGGTACCAACCAATAAGCGAAACAGTTCCAATAGACTCCACTCTAGTTCTTTAAACCACAAGTTTAATCCACATAACGCCAGAACGAACGATACATACGACAAACACTGAAGTAAAAAACAAAAAACTTAAACTGACATAGTACGCAAGGACAAGCAAAACGCTGAGAGCAGTTTAGTGCTTTCAACCAAATCACAATGGTCTTCTTCAGAACTACAGATGTAAGCATTCAATCCATTTAAATTAACTTTTTGGCGCCAAATAAAATAACATTTCTTAAAGGCGCTACACCAAAAATCTGTCAAAAAATCTGTCAAAAAATGCTTTGGTTGCAACAAAAAGTTACATCTATACATTTTTACACCATTAGTAATACATCAAATACGAATGTGACCACATATAAACATCTTGCTTGACACACAAAATATATGTTGACTGTATCAATTCATTAAAGCACTAGACGGACTTGATTAATTGTATATATCAAAAGTAGTCATGTCAATATATAAAAAGTAATCATATTAAATGTGATTTTGAATGTTAGATTTTTGAAACACAGAATTATTAAAGTATTAAAGTATTAACAATCAAAATATAATATAAAACCTTTTTTGAAACATAAATAATGTGCAAACCATGCTTCCTATTAACATGTATAAAAACATGTATAAAAACCTAAATACTGTAGCAGGTAATCACATCAAATATCAGTATAACTAAGCTATAAACTAACACTGAAAATGTAAAAGTAATATAGCTATACATGTATCTTGCCTAATATGCTGAGTAATATGTAAACAAATACTGATTAAGAAATACTAATAAATATATATATATATATATACATGCAACGCATTAATGTGTCTATTAACTGTCCATAATGGAACTGTAGCATATATATGTGTGCAAATATCTATTTTGCGAACATATTAAACAATGAATGTAATTAAAATACACATATAATGACCTATATGAATACAACAATGTCTAATACATATAATTGCACTAATACACTATCAAAGGTGTTATCAAATATGTGAATAAAATGCAAAATATAAGATATGAGATATAAGCTCAAAATAAAATGTAAGTGTAAAAAATATGAGTGTAAAAAAAAGATGTATGTAAGATGTATATAAGAAATATATAAGAAATATAAAAGAAGTATGGCAAACAAGTATACAATCAATACTAATATCCACATGTGGATTCCTAGTTATAAGCTAATCAAATCATATGCATTCTAAGATAGTAGACTTTTGATAGAAATACTATCATTAAGTCCAGGTGGAGTGGTCGCATCTAAAAATAGTTGCCACCAACTCTCTCTGAATGCAATGAGTGCTTTGATATCACCACCTCTGGGATTACTCGGAATTACTTCCAATATTAAGAATTTAAAAGTGTGTTCTGCACCTAACTGTTGAACATGTCTATAAAGAGCGTTAGTTGAATCCTTCACCCTAATACTATATAAGTGGTTATATATACGCTTTTTTATACAACGTTCTGTACGTCCCACATAAAATGCCTCACAGGAATCGCATTTAGCTAAATAAATAACCTGTCGAGTGTTGCAATTTCCCTTTTTGCATTTTATTATACTTTTGTGTCCATTCTCTAATATTATATTTCTCTGGCAATACATGTATTTACAGTAGTTGCAAAAACCACATTTGCTACTACTCTTGGGAGTTATAGTCCTCATACCATTTTCTATGTGGTGTTCCAATAGTTTTTTCATGTTATAGCCCATCCTATATACAAATTTAGGTTTCTTACCCAATATGTTGACTAAATGTTGGTCACTACTAATCAAGTGCCAAAACTGGAAAATAATTTGTTTAATTTTATCCGACCCAGTGTTGTAAGGTATAATACATGCCCTTAAATAACTGGGTCCTAGTCCATTGTTGTTCAAATTGGGTAAATTCTGAATATCTTTGAGTGTATTGTCCACTGTGACTGCCAACAAAGCTAATTTGAATGAGTCTGACAAACACAACAAAATTCTACATCCTGTGGTTGGTTCCACTACTAGGTTTAATGGTTCAGACTTATTCAATCAATTCCTTTCTTTTGATTTCCTTGTTGACAACAATGAAGTATTGGACAAGGTAGCTCCTATATCTAGTCGAATTAATAGAAACGAGACTGTCAATCTGAAGACTATGATTTATTCCTTGGGGAAGAAGCTTAAGACCATCAATGGACTCAAAGTGGACAATATGTATTTACAGAAATGTATAGATGACAAGATAGTTCCTAAAGGGTTAAGATTTTTCAAGTTACCTTTAGGTATTGATTTGACGGATGAGGGTATTAAGGAATTCAACCATTTTTTTGATATGTGTGGTTTTAATTACATTAGTTTACTAATGAAATACCATGATGAGAGACCAAGTAAGTTCATCCACGAAGTGGAAGTATTGAACACACAAATAGTCAATGATCTACTTTTTAAAGATTGGGAAAAATTATATAATAAACAATACATAGAAGCTAAAAATGGGCCAATACTTTATGTAAGAGAAAATTTGATAAAATTAAGAGGGATAAGGAACAATACCTAAAACAACTGGCTTATGTGTGGCCGAGAAAAAGAAATTATGAAGAGGGTCAACATAAAGTGCTTGACACTTATGAATGTGAAGGGATGTCAGGATTTGACACCCACAATGAGCATGAAGAAAATCAAGGTATTCAACCTCGATTGGATTTTCGGGCAAATTTGAGACACAATTATCCCCCATATCAGAGCAGGGGGTCAAGGACATATACCAGGAGGAAGTAGAAAGGGTGAATGCCTGCAAAATGTTTTCTACAGGTAATGTGAGTATAGCCAACCCAGCAAACACTCACATCCATACATCAGAAGACGGACACCCAGATGACAATATGTTAGAAGTAGACAATCAGATAGTAGTCAACGGTAATGTTCTATCTTACCGGCATTTTCACATTTACAATTATACGGACTTAAAAATAGACAAAGTATATTTTAACTTATTGGAGAAAGGGTTGAAATTTATACCCAACCCCAAGTTTTCGTTAACTGATGTATTGATAGATTTTAAAAAATATATCAGGAAAATTAATTTGGAAGTTTATTTTAAAGATAAAAATATTTTAAAATGTAAAAATGATGATAGTGATGACACTATGGGTTCTAATTTGTCTATTAGGAGTAAATTTACACCTCCGAATCATCCTATCATTGACACCTTTGATAAGGTTGTCACTAGGGAGATATACAGTGAATATAATCAATTTAGGAAGTCGGATGAATTTAGTAATTTGACTTCAGATGAAAGAGACTTACTCCAATCTTTGAGAAGTAATAAAGCTATAAGACTAATGAAACCTGACAAAGGTGGGGGGGGGCATTGCTATTTATGATAATATGAAATATATACAAAAAATTTACAATATTTTGCATAATACAGGGAATTATGCAACAATTTCTAGGAATGAATTGCATATTGCCTACCGTAGGATTGATTCCTACATTGAAGAATTTTTATTGGATGGGAGAATTACTAACGAGATCTACAAATATATAAAAGTTGAACATCCCAAGTTAGCTACTATGGTGGGCATTCCTAAGACTCATAAAAATTGCAATGATCCCCCCCTGAGACCCATAGTTTCGGGTAGTGATTCGAAAACTTTTAAGATGGGCAAGTTTATTGATACAACTTTGAAGAACATTTATACACTAATTCCACATATGGTTAAGGATTCGTGGTGTTTCCTTTCAAAGTATCCAGTTTCTGGCCCTGAGAATATTGATCCCAAATTTATAATCACTATAGACGTGATTGATTTATTCTCTTGTATCCCCAAGGAAAAGGGGTTAGAAGCTTTCTCTAACAGCTTGAGGAGGCATACAGATTTAGAATGGGATACTATTAGCCTGTTAACTGAAATGATGACATTGGTTTTAGAAAACAACTTTATTTATTTTGAAGGTGAGATATTTAGGCAGACTAGGGGTGTTGCGATGGGTATGCTAACCTGGTCATGCTTAATTGGAGGATGAAATTTTGTTTACGAATCCACTTTTTTCCAAAGTTACTTATTATTCCAGATTTCTGGATGACCTATATCTGTTGTGGCAAGGAACTAAGGAAGAATTGCAGATGTTTATAGAATTTATCAATAGCAGTAGTGATTATTTAAAGTTTACGCACGCTATTGATTCTATGGGTTTGCCATATCTGGATACATTAGTAACTCATTATAATGGAAAAGTGAACTCAAAAATTTTCAGAAAGTCCACCTTTTCGAACAACTACTTGGATTACACTAGTTGTCATCCCCCCAGGGTGAAATACAATGTCTTCAAGGGACAATGCATTAGAGCTGCAAGAATGGTTTCGGACTTAGCAGACATGCAGATTGAATTATCACAAATTCAAAGTTATTTTCGGCAACGTGGCTATCCACAAAGTATGATGGAAGAGATCATTGCATACATTTTGAAGCATTGGGGCACCAAATACAAACCACTATTGGGGTCAGGGGATATTCAGAATTTACCCAATTTGAACAACAATGGACTAGGACCCAGTTATTTAAGGGCATGTATTATACCTTACAACACTGGGTCGGATAAAATTAAACAAATTATTTTCCAGTTTTGGCACTTGATTAGTAGTGACCAACATTTAGTCAACATATTGGGTAAGAAACCTAAATTTGTATATAGGATGGGCTATAACATGAAAAAACTATTGGAACACCACATAGAAAATGGTATGAGGACTATAACTCCCAAGAGTAGTAGCAAATGTGGTTTTTGCAACTACTGTAAATACATGTATTGCCAGAGAAATATAATATTAGAGAATGGACACAAAAGTATAATAAAATGCAAAAAGGGAAATTGCAACACTCGACAGGTTATTTATTTAGCTAAATGCGATTCCTGTGAGGCATTTTATGTGGGACGTACAGAACGTTGTATAAAAAAGCGTATATATAACCACTTATATAGTATTAGGGTGAAGGATTCAACTAACGCTCTTTATAGACATGTTCAACAGTTAGGTGCAGAACACACTTTTACATTCTTAATATTGGAAGTAATTCCGAGTAATCCCAGAGGTGGTGATATCAAAGCACTCATTGCATTCAGAGAGAGTTGGTGGCAACTATTTTTAGATGCGACCACTCCACCTGGACTTAATGACAGTATTTCTATCAAAAGTCTACTATCTTAGAATGTATATGATTTGGTTAGCTTATAACTAGGAATCAACATGTGGATATTAGTATTGATTGTATACTTGTTTGCCATACTTCTTTTATATTTCTTATATATTTCTTATATACATCTTACATACATCTTTTTTTTACACTCATATTTTTTACACTTATATTTTATTTTGAGCTTATATCTCATATCTTATATTTTGCATTTTATACACATATTTGATAACACCTTTGATGGTGTATTAGTGCAATTATATGTATTAGACATTGTGGTATTCATATAGGTCATTATATGTGTATTTTAATTACATTCATTGTTTAATATGTTCGTACAATACAAAATAGATATTTGCACACATATATATGCTACAGTTCCATTATGGACAGTTAATAGACACATTAATGCGTTGCATGTATATATATATATATATTTTTTTTTATTAGTATTTCTTAATCAGTATTTGTTTACATATTACTCAGCATATTAGGCAAGATACATGTATAGCTATATTACTTTTACATTTTCAGTGTTAGTTTATAGCTTAGTTATACTGATATTTGATGTGATTACCTGCTACAGTATTTAGGTTTTTATACATGTTTTTATACATGTTAATAGGAAGCATGGTTTGCACATTATTTATGTTTCAAAAAAGGTTTTATATTATATTTTGATTGTTAATAGTTTAATACTTTAATAATTCTGTGTTTTAAAAATCTAACATTCAAAATCACATTTAATATGATTACTTTTTATATATTGACATGACTACTTTTGATATATACAATTAATCAAGTCCGTCTAGTGCTTTAATGAATTGATACAGTCAACATATATTTTGTGTGTCAAGCAAGATGTTTATATGTGGTCACATTCGTATTTGATGTATTACTAATGGTGTAAAAATGTATAGATGTAACTTTTTGTTGCAACCAAAGCATTTTTTGACAGATTTTTGGTGTAGCGCCTTTAAGAAATGTTATTTTATTTGGCGCCAAAAAGTTAATTTAAATGGATTGAATGCTTACATCTGTAGTTCTGAAGAAGACCATTGTGATTTGGTTGAAAGCGCTAAACTGCTCTCAGCGTTTTGCTTGTCCTTGCGTACTATGTCAGTTTAAGTTTTTTGTTTTTTACTTCAGTGTTTGTCGTATGTATCGTTCGTTCTGGCGTTATGTGGATTAAACTTGTTATTTATTGGAAAAAATGTTCAAAGCAATAGGAAGGTGTATCAAAGAGCACATGTATGTTTCATATGCAAGGGGCCTATGATTTGAAAACAGCCCAGAATTAATTTTTATCTGCTACGGGTAAAATGTATTTTCTTTGAATGTGGGTTTTAATGTTGTTTCAATGAATGTGAGTTTCAAGGGCAGAGAAGTTTTAATGCCAAGTTTGTTTAGCAGATGTCTTAGTGTTTGTGCTGTAAAATGCAAAATAAAACTTTCAAATGAAGTTCAAATCATCATAGAAGTAAATCAGTATGCACATTAGTGTTTATGGTAAATGGAGTGAAATAGCAAAGTAATGGATCATTGGAATGGTTGCAGGGAGGCTCCATTCGACCATGGTTTTGTGAGGGGGAAGGGCGGCAAACTTAGACAGCCCCAACTGAACTATACCTCCCAACTGTCCAGATTTTCAAAGAATTAATAGATTTTTTGCTTCTTACTTTTGGTTTGTTCCTCATAAAATTTGTGGTTTTCTGGAAAATCATTTAGGAATTGAGTCACTAAATAATGACACACTAGTTTCAGACTTCATAACCTTCAGAAAAATGCATGCTAAAGTAAGACCTGTTCTATCAACTGTCCCACTTTATAGAAGAGCAATTTTTAGTACTGTTTATATGTTCCCCCAATATATTTGACCTTGTCCAGATTTATTGCATTAACAGGTTGAGAGGTACATGCAAATAAATTGCTTTATAGAATTAGGCATAGCCAAACCTCTGAACTGTCCCTGATTTTGGCTCAAAATGTTGCTCTTCCCCTAATAATTCCTCCGCAAAATAGCAATTTTGGAAGAAAACCTGGAGGGTTTATAATTAAGAAATAACTGTAATAATCAGATTACTTTTATTTTAGAAATGCATGTAGATTATTTTATTTTGTCAGCTGCTCAAGTTAGCAGTAATAATATTAAAGTGTCCCTTCTTTGACAGGTTCCCAGCTGTATTGTGTTGCTATTTTATATTTTTGCGTCACATTTTTGGTCCATTTTTCATAAAATTGTGTTTTTTTGGCAAATTAGTGACAAATAATTAAAGACTGAAGTTAGAAAATAATGACAGACATTTGAGTTTCAGATTTCATACCATTCAGAAAATTCATACTAATGCAAGACTTCTATTAGCTTTCTAAGTTTATAAGAGCAATATTTTAAAAATTGTCCTTATTTTTGGGCCTTTGTCCCGTTTCTTTGTATGGCTTTGTCCAGATTTCTTGCTCTGAGGTTGAGAGGTATGACAAATGTGTCAGGGCCATCACAAGTCAGCCAGAGTCATTTCAAACTGTGACATACTTGTTACACCCCACTCCCCCATGTAGTGACTCTGGATGTGTCGAAGCAAGGCAAGAAGTAGTTATGCAGTGTAAATGTGCAGAGAATCCCACCCATCCAAGGTAGACACAAGTACTAGAGTGGCTTTTCATCTGTCCTTGATTTTTACAGAATGGTCTGGTTTCTGTCATATTTTTGCACTGTTGATTTATGCTTATTACTCAAAGTGCCTGTTGCTCTGTGTTTAATTAGCAATACTTTAATGACCATCAGGTAAGCTTGACTGAGATTGCAAGATGCAAGTAAGCTTTAATAAGCATACTGTTAAAGAATTGTTAACATTGATAGCCTTTCTGTTGCCATGTAGAGAATACTTAACTAGATAATGTATAAGCCTTGGGTATTGAAATGCATATGCCAGTATTTGTAATAAAGGACAGAATTACATTATTTTAAGAGTCTCATTACACTTGGAGACTTCCAGTCATCTCTGCAGGCTTTACCCGTAAACCGAATGCCAATCGCGTGGTCCATAACCTGTACAGTAATCCTTTTAAGCAATGTATCTTGAGCTTATTTCTTGTTTGCTTTTCATTTTTTACTTTGATCATGTTTTCCCCATGAAACAAGTAGATGTCAGGCAGCAGGTCTTTTTGGATAAGGAACATTTTTACAAGTGGGGGCATCAGAGATTTCTACTTTCAGCATGTTACTTGTTACTTTAATAAAGCTGAATATAAATTATAATTAGAACTGCAGTGCAAGAAGTGGTTTGAGTTGAGTGCTGCTTGTTTTTCTTATACTTGATTTTGACTGGCATTCCATTAATGTATTTAAAAAAAAGTGATTTATTTTTTCATGCCTCACAACCTTTTTTGTTTCCATCTAGATATTAAGCTGTCATGCAGCCAATGCATTGAAATATTTTTATTCTTCTGCACTTCATTGTGTCTTGATTGGACTCTCATAATGACAGTTTGGCACCCAGTGCAGTATATTTAGCTTTTGTGGTTTGCTGCTACATGTGTGTGTGTGTGTGTGTGTGTGTGTGTGTGGTAGGGAATACCTCAGGCTTGAACCCTGTACCTTGTATGCAGGTGTTAAAGACCTGAATTCCCTACCCACCACCATTTGTAAAAAAAAACTGCAGATTGTTGCCTCATAGTTGATCTGATCTGTTCCTCATAATATCTGTGGTTTGTAAATGTTGCAATGCTTGATATTTGATGGTGCAGTGGTAGCATTGTTGCCTCACAGCTGCAGGTTCTTAGGTTTGCTTCTTGGCTGGGGTGACTTCTTTGTGGGGTCTTTATATTCTCACTGTGTTTGCGTGGGTTTGCTTTTGTGTCCTCCCATGTTACAAAGACATGTCTGCATTATTTCTTCCTGGGCCTCTGCTGAAATTTTTTTTGTTCCAAGTCAGACTGTCCTGATTAACAAATGTTAAATAAAATTGACAGGCATTTGAATTTCAGACTTCAGGTTTCTGAATGTTTAAGACCTTGCATATTTGATGGTGCAGTGGTAGTATTGTTGCCTCACAGCTATAGGTTTTCTGGTTTGATTCTTGGCTGGGGTGCCTTCTGTGTGGAGTCTGCATCTCCTCCCTGTGTTTATGTGGATTTGCTCTGGTGCCCTGTCATTTTACAAAGACGTGTCTGCAGTATTTCTCCCTGGGTCTCTGCTGAAAATTGTTTTTTTCTGTCAGCAGTAAAATTGACAGGCATTTGAATTTCAGACTTCATGTTCTTCAGAAAATACATAGTAACACAACTGTAACACAACCTTTTATTCTAGCAATTTTCTAAGTTTATAAGATGAATATTTGAAATTTGTCCCTATTGTTGGGACTGTATTCCCCCATTATTGGCTTCGTCCAGGTTTTTTGTGCTAAGGTTGACAGCTATGGCAAGAACTGAATTCACTGAATGTTTGAGGGCTGTATTCCCTCATTACTGGGTTTGTCCAGGTGTTTTGTACTAAGAGGTTGACAGCTATGGTGAGAACTGAATTCACTAAATGATAGCCATTTAAGTTTCAGTCTTCCTCTTTTACAAAGCAGCTGATTTGGCGTAGTGGTATGTTGCTCTGACTGTTTTGCACAGGGAGCTTGGCAGTAAAATGTATGGTTCTAGCAACTTTCCAAGATTATACAAGCGATGTTTGTGTCCCTGGTTTTTGGGCTTTTGACCCCACCCCCAATACATTTTGGCTTTTTCCAGTTTTCTTGTGCGGCGAAGTTGAATATTGAGTAGATTTTACAAGGAGCTGAGAGCTGCAGGGGAACAGAAGTTTAGTGTTGCTTAAGTGAAGTTGATTTGCCTTGTTAATAGCACAACAGGTTGTGTACTTGCTTTTGATGCAGAAGGCTGTGGTTTCTACTCCCACAAGGGGTGGATGCTGCCGTACTGAGAATGTTCTCCTTGGTGAAGATACTAACTATGAGTCCGTTATCAGTTTGCCATCCATTTCCTCTTGCAATATTACTAGCTTATCATTTTTTTAATGTAATATAGGCAATTTATTCCTGAGGGGCAACAGGCACTTTATTTTTCGATGAAACCATGAAATATAAAGGTGTTTGCTAGCAGCAACCTCTTCATTAGTTACAGATTTCTTTAATGTGGAATTATTTAGATGACTTTTACTTCTTCTTCAGAGATAGTGCATATTTACTGATTAATGGACTGTAGAATTATGCATATTTACTGATAATGGACTGTAGAATTGTGCATATTTACTGATAATGGTGGACTGTAGAATTGTGCATATTTACTGATAATGGTGGACTGTGGAATTGTGCATATTTACTGATAATGGTGGACTGTGGAAGTCTGAGTAGACTTTTATGATAAATGTTCTGAACTGGGCAGTTTTGCCATTATGGGTGCATGCGTTTTGTTACATTGCTTACTGGAAAAATGTTCAAAACAAATTTAAAACGCCCTCTAACAACTGTAATATATTGTACAAGGAATATAATTTAGTACAATGAGGAAGGTGTATCAAAGAGCACATGTATGTTTCATATGCAAGGGGCCTATGATTTGAAAACAACCCAAAATTAATCTTCATCTGCCACTGGCAAAATGTATTTTCTTTGAATGTGGGTTTCAATGCTGTTTCAATGAATGTGAGTTTCAAGGGCAGAGAAGTTTTAATGCTAAGTTTTCATTGTGAGACTGCATTGCTTTGTTTAGTAGATGACTTAGTGTTTGTTCTGTAAAATACAAAATAAAACTTTCAAATGAAGTCCAACTCATCATAGAAGTAAAGCAGTATGCACATTAGTGTTTATGGTAAATGGAGTGAAATAGCCAAGTAATAGTTCATTGGAATGGCTGCAGAGGCTCCATTCAACCATGATTTTGTCAGGGGGAAAGGGCAGCAAACTCAGACAGGCCCAGCTGAACTATACCTCCCAACTGTCCAGATTTTCAAATAATGAATAGATTTTTGCTTCTTATTTTTGGTTTGTTCTTCATAAAATTTGTAGTTTTCTGGCAAATCATTTAGAAATTAAGTCACTAAATAATGATACACTGGGTTTCAGACTTCATAACCTTCAGAAAAATGCATGCTAAAGTAAGAACTGTTATTCTATCAACTGTCTCAATTTATACAAGAGCAATTTTTAGTACTGTTTATATGTTCCCCCAATATATTTGGCCTTGTTCAGATTTACTGCATTAACAGGTTGAGAGGTACATGCAAATAAATTGCTTTATAGAATTAGGCATAGCCAGCCTCTCAACTGTTCCCGATTTTGGCTCAAAATGTTGCTCTTCCCCCTAATAATCCTTCTGCAAAATAGCAATTTTGGAAGAAAACATGGAGGGTTTACAATTAAGAAATAACTGTAATAATCAAAGTTATAGATTACTTGAAATGCATGTAGATTCTTTTATTTTGTCAGCTGCTCAAGTTAGCAGTACTAATAGTAAAGTGTCCCTTCTTTGACAGGTTCCCAGCTGTATTGTGTGGATATTTTATATTTTTGCATCACATTTGGTCCATTTTTCATAAAATTGTGTTTTTTGGCAAATTAGTGACAAATCACTAAAGACTGAAGTTAGAAAATAATGACAGGGATAATTTACAAAATTTGTTAAAAAAATTCTAATTTCAATAGCACAGTATTTTAGTTTAATTAATTGATCTGATTGTAGTGGATGTCTTTGTAAATACTTTAGTTGTTTTGTTGAATATTATAATAATACCTATTTTTAATTACTTGTATAAAATTGTTATGATATTTCTCTTATATGTTAAAACAATAAACCTGTTTTGAAAAAAAAAAAGAAAATAATGACAGACATTTGAGTTTCAGATTTTATACCCTTCAGAAAAGTCATACTAATGCAAGACCTATTCTATTATCTTTCTAAGTTTATTAGAGCAATATTTAATAATTGTTCTTATTTTTGGGCCTTTGTCCCACTTCTGTGTATGGCTTTGTCCAGATTTCTTGCTCTGAGGTTGAGAGGTATGACAACTGTGTCAGGGCCATCACAGTCAGCCAGAGACATTTCAAATTGTGACATACTTGTTGCACCCCACTCCACCATGTAGTGACTCTGGATGTGTCCAAGCAAGGCAAGGAGTAGTTATGCAGTGTAAATGTGCAGTGTGTCCCCCCCATCCAAGGTAGCCACAAGTACTACAGTGGCTTTTCATTTGTCCTTGATTTTGCAGAATGGTCTGGTTTCTGTCATATTTTTGTACTATTACTCAAAGTGCCTGTTGCTCTGTGTTTAAGTAGCAATGCTTTAATGACCATAAGGTAAGCTTGTCTGAGATTGTAAGATGCAAGTAAGCTTTAATAAGCATACTGTTAAAGAATTGCCAACATTGAAAGCCTTTCTGTTGTTGCCATGCAGAGAATACTTGACTAGATAATGTATAAGCCTTGGGTATTAAAGGACAGGATTCCATTATTTTAAAAAGCTCATTACACTTGTTGGAGACTTCCAGTCATCTCTACAGACTTTACTCGTAAACTAAACAGAATGCCAATCATGTGTGGTCCATAACCTGTACAGTAATCCTTTAAGCAATGTATCTTGAGCTTGTTTCTTGTTGGCTTTTCATTTTTTACTTTCATGTTTTCCCCATGAAACCAGTAGATAGTTGTCAGGCAGCAGGTCTTTTTTGGATAAGAAACATTTTTACAAGTGGGGGCATCACAGAGATTTCTACTTTCAACATGTTACTTGGTACTTTAATAAAGCTGAATATAAATTATAATTAGAACTGCAGTACAAGGAGAAGTGGTTTGAGTTGAGTGCTTCTGGTTTTTCTTGTACTTGATTTTGACTGGCATTCCAGTAATGTATTTAAAAAGTAATTTATTTTTTCATGCCTCACAACCTTTTGTTTCCATCTAGATATTAAGTAAGCTGTCATACAGCCAATGCATTGGAATATTTTTATTCTTCTACACTTATTTTTGTCTTGATTGGACTCTCATAATGATGGTTTGCCACCCAGGGCAGCGTATTTAATTAAAGTTAGTTTTTGTGGTTTTGAGCATAGCTCCTCCCCTTTCTAGTTGGCCACACCCCTTACCCTTGACCCCCACCCATTCAGCTGTCTCCTGCAGCCCCCACTTTGATTTGAAGTCACCAGCCGCCACTGGTGATACATAGATGACCCACTCACCAGGCTAGACAAGGAGAAGATAATGGTTAGCTGCCTATCTGGAGACAGGATCCACAATATCAATCACACACTCAAGTTACTGCACTCCTAGGTACCAATATGATTCTATCACAGTCCATGTGGATGTAAAAGACTGAAGATGTACCTTACTGGACTATATGAAAAAAGGCATAATGGATTTCTCAGAATATGTGTCACATACTGGTACAAGCCTTACACTGAGCAGCATTCTACCTTCATCAAGGATGGTGTCACAGTATGAAGAGAAAATAGATTTTAATAATCGACTTAGTTTCTGTTGTCACTTCAGGATGATCCAGTGTCTGTCAGCATGGAACGACATGGACAATAGACCATGTTGTTTTGCCAAGGATGGATTGCATCATGGCCTCAAGCTAAATGCAAAAAAATGTGTCATCGTACCATTCGGCAAAAACATGACTCCTACTGATTACCACATCAACGGCAATCCCTTAAGCACACAACCTGTGGTGGGAGAACTGGGCAGTCAGGTTGATAACCTCATATTCGACCATCATGTAGTGGCATTGGTCAGAAAAGCCTTTTACTTGGTTCATCTCATAAGTAAAGGGATTGCATCCAGAAAAAAGGAGGTTATTACCCCTCTATACTCCTCACTCATTAGACCAATAATTGAATATAACACCCCATTTGGGATGCACCTCTCCAAACATCTGCACCAACTGGAAAGGCCACTGAAATACCTCACAAAGAGAATCCATGGGCTCCAACACCTGTTCTATGCAGACAGGCTGAAATCACTATCAGTCTACTCGGTATCATACAGATTGCTCAGGGGTGGTCTGTGTCTCGCCTATAAGGTAATCTCAGATCCTGCCCTACTAGGGATGCTCCATATCCATAAGTCTAACTCCTCATATACTACTTGCTCAAAAGTCCTGAACCTAATATGTAACATTAACAAAACCTGCTGGATAGACAGGTTTATCTCCCAGAGGCTGCCCTGTCTCTGGAATAGACTTCCCATACATGTCAAACAGAGCACTTCACTGACCCTCTTCAAATGCAACCTTGAGGAGTGGATGCCAAACCATAAATTCATCCCAGGGGTTCCACCTGTGTCCCTCACTGACAGGGGTGACAGGTGCTGACTGAAGTTTCTTTTTTGAGACAAACTCTTGGCCAGGCTTGTAAGTGCCCCAGGGCCATTACCCTAGTAATCTCCTATGATCCTATGATCTGTCCCCCATTGGGTTTTGAATATAGGATACAACTTACCCACAGCCTTAGAACTTTATTTAGGCAATACCAAAAAGACAATACTGCCAACATGGTGAAAAATTCTCCAGACAATGTTATGGTTGAGCCTAAACAAAACAAAAATGGCACACTATTCAAGCTGGCCTCACTCTGGAGAATGCAGACATCTGTGCTGTGACACAGACTTGATTTAAAGGCATAGAAAGTACCACAGCAGTGCAAACCTACAGTGCCTTCCACACATTTAGACCAACAACAGCCCAAACTAGGGCAAAGATGGTATCTCAGTGTATGTTAGCAACAAACATCCTTCCAGGATGGATAAACAGGATAATACCATGGAGCTCATTCATGTCTAAGTCACCATAGATAAGGTCCCTCATCATAACATGACTAGCTACAGGTTAACCTTCTCTGTTCTTAGACTTCTCATGACTCTTAACTAACCTACTACATTTGCACCATCCAACCAAACACCCTATTCATGAGGTCTAAATTAGAACACTGAAGACACTAAACACTGAATGGCCTAAAGGCAGAAAATGCCGGTCCTCAAAAATCACATTTATGGCAGGCTGTGCCCCCCCACACCCCTGCTAATTATATATACCAGCTCCGAGATCGCACTCAGTGAGGAAAGGGCAAATATTCTGATCTTCACTGTACTGCGATCTCACAAAAAGCACATCGTTGAACGGCATTTCCAGCATTAAGGCCATTCGATGTTTAGCCTTTTCAATCTTGCAATAGGAACCCAATTCATGGGTGACTTTAATTGCCCTTCTATACACTGGAAAAACTATGCTGCCAAAAACTCACAGGCAAAACATTCCTGGGACTTTATTAACACAAGCACCCTGGAACAGAGAGTCCATGCTCCATCCAAAGGTTCAAACATATTGGATCTGCTACTCACTAACATAAGAGAATGTAGCATGTCTCCCCAATCCTGTATCATGTCTTCATTTGCCAAGTGCTGATATTTCAATAGGGAGCCTACATATTAGTACAACTAAGACTGTAGATCAATATGTGTGCATATACCTTTAAAAAGCTGTCCAAGGGCTTGCACATGTGTATAAATACTGAGCATATGTTCAAATAGTTATTTACACTATGATAGCTACCATCCCCACTTCCAAAAGAAAAATTTGGTGAAAGGCCAATTGGTTAGACTTTCACGTATTATCAGTGATGATCAGAATTTTTTGGAAGAAAGCAGATATTTGCAGGATATGTTTGCTGAAAGAGGTTATCCACAAAACTTATTAGACTCCTTAACCCAGGAGGTAGCAAGGAATAGGGACACTAAATATAAACCGATAATTTGTAGTGGAGTAAACATAAGGTTAAAAGAACAAGGTTTGACAAGTAAGAAGGATTCATTTATCATACCTTACAATGTTAATTCTAAAGCAATAGTAACAATTTTAAATGATACTTGGAAATGTGTGATAAACAACAACAGAGGACTCACAGAAACCCTAGGTACATACCCGAGAATAACATATAGTAGGGGCACTAACTTGAAAGAGATTTTTGAAAGCAGGACACAAAGATTTAAAATATCTAAAATGAAGAAATGTGGATTTTGTAAAAGTTGCAAATACATTAATGACGGACCATACTGCACAGTGCATGATTATAGTAAAACACTTCAATGACCTGGACAATGTAATTGCAATACGAAAATGGTTATCTATTTAGCTAGTTGTATTTCATGCCCTGCATATTATGTAGGTAAGACTAAGAGAAAACTAAAGGAAAGAATTATGGAACATGTAAGAGACATTAAACACAAAAAGGAAACTAATGCTCTTTACATACATAGCACTACATGTTGTAATTTCAAAAGATTCATCTTTTTCATTATAGATAGAATATACAACCCCTGGGAAAAGGAAGGAGATTTGGATAACCTATTGTTAACAAAGGAATGCTTGTGGCAACTTCGTTTTAATGCTAGTACCACACCAGGACTGAATGGGCACATTAGTATTGCCAGTATTCTTAAATACAAATCAATATGTGTCTGATTAGAGCTTTATTAGTACTTGATAATGACAATTTTTTAAAATATGTTGGAGCACTATTATTGTGTTTGCACAGTATTACTTACTTATTTTATTCATCAATTTTACATATTAATAAGTATTTAGATGTTGTTTAACATTGTTGTATTAGACCTTCCAATAGACACATTTGTATTACATATATTATACATATATTTCTTAAACTACATACAATTTTATAACAACACAATTTTATATTAATATTAATGTGAATATTTACATGTTGTGTTTAGAAAATAAAATGATTTGTATATACATGATATTATTATTTATTATACACTAAATATTAAATAGTATTATTATCATTTATACACATGCTATTACTTATTTATTAAATAAAATATTATATTTATTTATTTATTTAATATAATTATTTTATATACTAAATAACATATTGTATTTATATAGAGATTAGGTACACGGTTACTTATCAAATTGACTATTATATATACATATATGATTTTAAGGTTATGCCCTCATTAATTTTCATTACGTCTTTTTAGCAAACATCACAGTTTATAAAACTTTTTTATAAGATTATTTAATAATTATTTAAGATATATTTATTACTATCAATTCAGATTATGGTCGAACATTTTAAACTTTTAAATTTTAAATTTTAACATAAACACAGTACAAGAAACAAAAACAACAAAAGTTTTTAGTACTTTTTGTATTTTAGTGTAGCTTAACAACCAAATTATTATTCAATTGACAATTCATTTTGCACACTCAATTAATTAACCAATGATTTAGTTAGTATATAAGGCTGGTGTAAAGATATGTTAAATGTACTCTGATGAAACCCGCATTGATTTAAGCGGGTGAAAGCGCTCAGTATTTTCGTTGACATTGTGGATTTTAAAGTGTTATTTTTGATTTTTCGTTGTATTTTGTGTGAGCAATAAAAGCTTCCGGATGCCCAGGATATCGCTTTTGTTTTACTGGTACTTTCGGAACTCATATTATTCACAGCCGTGAATGTGATTCCAGGGCATCGGGGAAGCTGTTGCATCACGCTACTACAGACGGAATTGTATTAAAACAGTGTTGGTTAACTGTTTTTACAAGGAAAAGGGAATTTTTAAGAATATTTTAACTTTTTATTTAACCTTTGCACCAGCAGTGACATTTAATACTAGACCATGGAAGCTTTATTGAAGCAACACTTGGAAGCGACGCAACGTTTAATAAATCTAATCCAGGGGAACTGTGTTAATAAAAACAAAAGCAACGATGGGGATCTCAATATCACCATAACGGAATTGCAGGAACAACTATTTACTCTCCATTCCACACCGGGTAACAGTCCTACTGCTCCGTCGGCCAGTAATGGTTCATCGAACTCTTCTAAAGGTGACATGAGGAAAAAGGAAGTGAATCCAAGGTTTGTTACGCAAGAGAGTGTGAATTTGAACACTGGGGATGGGAGAAACGTTAATACCCATAGTCGGAGATGGGAAAATATTAATGTCATTCTACAGGCACCATCGTTTAAAAATATACCTAGGGGAAGTATGCAGGATATGGGTTCCCCAAACAAACAGATTGCAGATTTTGAGAAAACGTTAAAACAGTTCAAAACGATTCAAATGGATAACGCTTTCCTAGAAAGGTCCCTGGAGTTGGAACAAGTTCCTAAAGGTTTGCGAATATTTAAATTACCTTTTGGTTTTAGCTACGGCAGCGTTGTGTTTGATGAACTTTTATCACTTTATGACAAAACTGGTCTTGAACTGTTAAAACTGATAATTAAGAACAACAATCATAGACTGACTATACTGAATGAGAAACTACTAGAACTAGACAATAATATTAAAAAAGATTTACTGTTTGAATTTAACAAACACAGGATGGACAGTATTATAAAGGAGATTGATAATTTTGTCATGAGGGGTCTAGATTATAAGAATAAAAAACTGTTAAGAGACAGTAATGATTATATTCATAAGAGGGCATACCATAATTTTAAAGATTTTAAATTATCTGTACAGCAACACGATAAAACAAAGTCTTCTGCTAACCACAATGTGAACCACGATAGGAACAATGAAAAAACAGTTTCTAATGTAAATAACAGTTATGGACATTACGGTGGAAATACAACACAAAGGGATGCTTATAGGGAAAATGATGTTTTTTTAGAGCAACCCCAACTTAGGAGGTCGGAGAGATTAAGAGACAGATTTCAAGGGGAGAAAAACCAGTACCCGAATCAAGGGAGGAAAACACATTTCAAGACAAACTCCCACTATTACTAAATAGTACACTTTGTACCAATGTATTTGAAACATCTAAGGACTTAATTCATTCTGACATTAATACTGAAAATGGGACTGAAAACAGTTATCATTTTTTAGATACAGATGCTGACATGAGAAACAATGAAAATAATGAAAATTCTACTGTTTTACCCCAGCTCAATTACATTTATCATCTTTCTGTTTACTCCCACTTCCTCTCCTTGACACTCCCATGTCTTCTTCTTACCTTTCCCACAACCTCCCCTTACCACTCCCACTTCCTCCCATACCCTCCAAGTCATTCACAGACCATTTCCTGCTTCCATATTCACTTAACTCCCAATTAATTTCTCCATCTCCCTACTTCATAATTCCATTCTCATTACTTCTTTGTTTTACCCCCCCCCCCACAATGTTTTCCCTGACCACATACCTGAAATACATATTCCCTTTCACCATTGTTCTGCTCCTGTTCACTAACCGGACAGCACTGAGCCAATATTCTCCAACTTTTACCTTTAACCTAACACTTTCACATTTGAATTCCAGAGAACACTCCTACTCCAATATCTCTCCTAGCCTTTATCCAATATCTCCTCAACTGTTCAGCAAACCTCTGATACTTACTAATAACTATGCCTTACTCTATAATCACAACAGCCTGGTACAGCTTCCTCACTTCTTTCTCCCTTGCTGAACGACTCCCATCTCAAAGTTACTTTGTTCTTCTCCTCCCTTATATATTCAGGAAGGCATCCACCCAACCCAGGTCACTCCTACTCTAAAAGCCTCCATTTAACCACTATTAATTTTCAAAGTATCTGCAACAAAACCTCTGAGTTCCATGCTTGGCTAACCCAGAATAAAACACACATCCTAGCTGCTACTGAAACCTGACTGAAATCAAAAATCCAAGACACTGAATTCCTTCTTCCTAATTTCAGTGTAATTAGGGCTGACATACAACATAAAAAGGAGGTGGTGTTGCCTTAATTTACCCTAATACCTTTTACATAGCCAACTTTCCAAATTATATTCCACACTTCCATAATGCTGAGATCTTAATGTACTTCCTTGATATCAATAATTCCAAAAAACTCTGTATTATAGTCATATATATTCCACCAGGAAATAACATCCCTATTCTAGAAGACATTCTTTCCTGGATATCCCATACAATAAAAAATGAAACTATTATATTAGGTGTTACAAACATTGACTGGGCTGCTACTTTGTCTATCGAATATTTTAATAGCATAAATCTATTCCACTTTACATAATTAATTAATTATACTACCAGATTTAACTTCAAAACTAACAAAGATACAATTCTAGACTGGATCTTGGTTTCAGACCCCTCTAAATTTTCAATTGCTGGCACTCTTGCAACTTCCTTTAGTGATCATCGCCCAATCTACACCATACATAATTGCACATCTCTTTCTAAACCCCATATCATTAAAATTACTCAGAACTTAGCAAACTCCTATCCCCATAAATTCAATAGTATCCTTAGTAGCTACAACTAGAACTGTCTTAAAACCTTACCACTAGATGATGCTCTTCTTTACTTCAATAACTCCTTTCTTAGCACTCTCCATAGCCTGGCACCTATTAGATCCATTAGAGTTAAATCCCATCATGCAACCTGGCTTTCTAAATCTACTTAAGATATTATGAAAAACAGGGACAAAGCTTGGGAGCAATGGCTGAATTGCAATAATCCTGCCAACCTTATCCATTACAACCACAAACCTTTCAAAAAAACTTATTCATAAAGACAAGCCACAATACTTCTGGAACTTTCAATCAAATAGGACTAATTACCCCAAACTCTTCTGGTCTTCCATCAATAATCTCCTGAACCTTGGCACTAAAATGAACCCCTGTCTTTTCCCTGACATGTCACCCGACCTCATAGCATCCAAATTTAACACATATTTCATTGACACAATAGCTAATTTTACAGCTTCCTTCTCCATCCCCTCCACCTAGCAATCATCATCTCAGTTCCTCCTCTTCTTCTCAATTACCTCCCAATACCACATCTCTAAATGCATCCAAGCAAAACTGTGACAGACCCTTCTCTTAAAATGAATTTAATCTCTCCCTGTTCCTACTTCATGTATAAAAAACTCTTGCTAAAGCTAAAACCCTGTTCTAACTCAGCTGATATTGCTGCTAAACTCCGTAAGATTGCTGCTGATAAAGTAGTCTGTCCTATCAGCATTCTAATCAGTAGATCGATCCAAGAATCTTATGTTCCCTCTCTTTGGAAAAAAGCCATCATCTTTCACCTCAACAAAAGGGGTCCCTCCTCTGATATCTCAAACTTCCGACCCATCATTCTTCCATCCCCTATATCTAAAATTCTCAAAAAATGCATTCAAAAATGACTAGTCCTTTACCTGTTAAACAACAACATCCTCTCCCCAACCCAACATGGATTTTGTCCTGGGCACATTACCTCTAGTGCACTAATATCCATTTTAAATACCAATAACAAATGCCGTGACTCTGGCCACATAGCATCTGCCCTCTGTCTAGATCTGTCTAAAGCATTTGATACTATATCCCACTCTATCCTTCTCTCTCATCTTTCTTCCACAGGGCTGTCTTCTTTACTGGTTTAAAAGCTATCTCTCTGATAGGCAGCATGCCGTCAAATGGCAGCACTCCATCCTTCCATATCTTCACAATCCTACTGGTGCCCCACAAAGTTCAGTCCTTGGTCCCCTTCTATTTAACATATTCATAAACAACCTACACCAAGCTTTTCCACATATCTCCCTAGTCCAATATTCATATGACTCAACTCTAGTCTGTTATGCACCTAACCCCAGTATCCTTCAACAAAGGACCCAAACAGCCTTATCTACTGTTGAATTGTGGCTTAACAAAAATCATCTTTCCTTAAACACCAAAAAAAAAAAAACAAACTTATGCTGTTCACCCCCCAGAAAACTACCTCTATCAAATTACAACACTTTAACACACTGAACATAATAAAAATTGAAATCGTAGCCAGTACTAAATTCTTAGGAGTTATAATTGATGACAATCAAAAATTTGATTTACATGTCCAATCCAACATCTCAAAAACTCACAAAAAACTTGGGCTTCTCTACAGGCATAATAATTTCCTCTCCCCTTCAACAAAACAAGCTTTAGACATCTATTTACTTTCCTCTCTAACCTACAGTGCTCCATTACTAACTAATCTGCAGTCATCCCTAAAACTAAAACTAGAGTCTTGCTATCACAAGTTCTCAAATTTGCTTCTAACTGTCATCATTCAACCCATCACTGTATTGCCCTAAGAAATCTCCAATGGCTCGAATTCCCCCATTATCTACTACACCTTCAACTAACTACCTCTCATAGACTAATTTATAAACTCCAAGACTGCCCTGCATTCAGCTCCTTATTTTCCCCTTACACCCCCACTATATCATTAAGATCAGAAAATCAAAACCTACTACAAGTTCACAAACCTAATCTTCCTGCAGGTAAACTGTTATCCTCCTGGACTATTGTCAGGCTGTGGAACATTCTCCCGTTCTCCATCTGTTCTGAACTGGACCCTGGTAAATTCAAAACTGCCCTACACAAGCACCTTCTCTCCAACTGGATATGCAGCTGCTCCACTTTGTCTAATGGTATCACCTAACTCTCTTTACCCTTGACTCAAACCTTGTACTGCCCTTCTTAACCTTCTAACCACCTATACCATAATTTTCCTCCACCTAAATTTCCCCTAACACCCTACTCAACCACAACTCAATACTTCACTTTAAGCATACTAACTACTAATTACAGCCTCATGCAGCTTTAGTATTCTTGTTTTTGTCTCTGCTTTCTTATTTTCCCCTCCACTTAATTTCAGATACAAAATATTTAGCTGCTCTACACTCAGATCAATTTACCTTGCTCGATCTAACTTGATTTTCCTGATACTTTTAATTCTGTTCAAATTGCATATCTTTCCCATTCTTTGAATTTGCCTACATTTGTCTTTTTGTATCAGCTGATTGCCATATTTTGTATTGAAGTAATTCCTGTAAATATTTGTAACTACATTGTTGTAAATTCTTTGTATGGTAATTACTTTGTATTGTTCATTGGAGCTTTTCTCTACAGGCCTCCATTGAAAATGGGCTCTCTCAGTAAACAAATGTCAATAAATAAATAAATAATATTGCTCAGAACTGGAGAGTGTTTGAGCAAGAGTATGACATTTTCATACAGGCTGCATTTTCTAATAAGCATGACCATACAAAGGCATTTATTCTGCTTAATTTACCTGAGTCAGCAACCATTGAGAGGGAATGCTCATTTGTGTATGCACCTGCTATCTATAGGGGAGAGGGGGAAAACCATCATATTGTTGTACTGCTGAGTCAAGGGAGGACCCAGAGTGCTTGAAATGTAAATTTAGAGAAATGTGTAACCCTCAGAAAAATGTTACAATGGAAAGGCACTTATGTTACACAAAGGAATTAAAAGCCTGGTGAAACTTTTGCAGCATATATAACTGACCCGAGAAATAAAGCTAAAACATGCAGATTTGGTGACTTAAGGGATGAGTCGATAAAAGACAGACTCATGTGAGGCATAAAAGATGATGCTGTGAGAAAGATTTTGCTTCGTGACAGTGATTAAACTTTAAATAAGGCCACTGAGATGTGTCAAATATATGAGCTTACAGAAAAGCAGACAAACATACTTACAAATGAGAATAGCTCTAGGAGACACAGTGATAAAGCTCATGTTGATAGTATGCAGCATGTTATTAAAAGAAACAGGCCCGAGCACATGACAGCAACTGTAACTCCTGCAGCACTCACTGGTAAACCCCAGAACTTTCTAGCAAATTCCAGAGATTCCACAGTCTCAATGAAGCATAAGAGTGAGTCAGCAGACTCAAAGCATGGTCCCCCACCCACCTTCATTGCCAACTGCCACCCACTTTCATTGCCAACTGTCATAACTCTGTTGCAAGTCATAAACCTAAAAGGGAGGAATGTTTAGCTTTTGGTCAACAATGCCACAGATGTAATAAATTGAATCATTTCACAAGGTTTTGTAAATCAAAAGGCCCACATTATTTTATTAAAAGGGAACATTTTAAGAAATGAGTTGATCAATTAGAAAGCTATGGAGTAGAGTTGCAGGCCAGCCTTTATTTTGATGGTGTGTCAGTGCTTCATGAAACAGTTAATGCAGTAGATTTAAAGACTAAGAATGAAATATTTTGTACTGTTCAGATTAATGGCAAACACATAGAGCTCAAAGTTAATACAGGTTCTAAGTACAATGTTCTGTCAGCCAAAACATTTGCCAGAGTATGTAAAGGTGAAAGGCTTGATTTGGCAAGGTGTGTGAAACTTGTTCCTTATGGAGTTAAAGAAATTCACACTGAGGGCTCAATAGTGCTTTCATGTTACTGTGCTGGGAGAAGCTATGACTTATTACTTTATGTGGTCAATTATTAGGGCTCAGAGACAGTTTGAAACTGGGACTGCTTTCATTTAACAAGGAAGTCCACCATGTTAGCTTAAAAGACCACTACTTTAATTTTGCCCAGTACATTTTTTCTACTTATGTTGATCTTTTCCAAGACAAACTAGGCAAACTTCCAGTTGTGTACTACATAAAGTTAGACCCAGAGGTCAGTCCTGTTATCAGGCCAGCATGTAAAGTTCCAACAGCCATGCAGGACAGAGTCCAAGCTGAGTTAGATAAAATGGTGTAACAAGGTGTGATTTGTCAAGTTGAAACTCCAACTGAATGGGTATCTTCCATAGTGGTAGCTCATAAGTAAAGCTCAGATGACATCAGAATATGTACTGATCCATGAGATTTGAACAACGCACTTAAAAGACTTCATCATCCAATACGCAGAGTCAAAGAAGTCACACCCTTGACACCAAATGCAACTATTTTTTCTGTCTTAGATGCAAAGACTTAATTTTGGAAATTCATCTTGACAAGAAATCCTTATTGCTCACTACTTTTACTACTCTGTTTGGCAAGTAAAGATGTTTGAGAATGCCATTTGGGATAAATTCTGCAAGTGAAATATTTCAATGTGCAATGGAGCAAACTTTTCCTGGGTATCCTTGTGCTATTATTACAGACAACATACTGGTAGGAGGTCATGATGAAGCAGAACATGACAGAAACCTCAGAAAAGTTCTAGAAAGGGTGCATCAAGTTAATCTCTCAACCCACACAAATGCAAATTCAGGCTACATGAAGTTACTTATGTTCATCATTTATTTACTTGTACAGGCTTACAACCAGACCCTACAAAGCAAAGAGCCATTCTTGAGTTGCCAGTTCCAGGCAATGTCCAAGCAATACAATGCTTTCTTGGCATGGTCAACAACCTAGGCAAGTTCATTCCAGACTTGAGCCAACTTTCAGCACCACTCAGAGAGCTGACATAAAGATGTATCCTGGTCTTGGTTAGAGCAACACCAAAGAGCACTTGATATTCTGAAACAGAGAATTGATAGTCCACCTACTATCAGATGCTATGATGTTCACAAACCAGTTACACTTTCCTGTGATGCTTCAAAATTTGGTCTAGGTGCACTCATTTTACAAGAGGATCAACCAGTTGCTTATGCATTGAGAACTTTTACCCAAACTGAAAGGCAATATGCCCAAATAGAGAAAGAGCTTTTGACAATTGTGTTTTCATGTTTTAAGTTCCATGATTATGCTTATGGTAGATCTATCCAGATCAAAACAGACCACCAGCCATTAATCACTATAATGAAAAAACCTATGCATTCAGCTTCAGCCAGACTGCAACATATGATGCTGAGATTGCAAAAGTAGAATTTTAATCTTGTGTACAAGAAAGGCAAACTTCTTTATCTTGCTGATACATTATCCAGATCACTCAGAAATGCCACAGAACAGCATGAGAATGAGAACCTTGATTTTGAAGTCATGGAAGTGAGACATTTTTCTTCCACACATCTTGATGAGCTGAGAGATCACACAACCACAGGTCCAGTTTTACAAAGGCTCAACCACTTTATCAATTAAGGGTGGCCATCAAAGCAATCTAGTTTACCTCAAGAACTGCAATGTTATTTTCCATACAGAGGTGAGATTTTGCCTGACAAAGGTATCATTATGAAAGGTCCGAAACTAATTGTTCCAAGGTCTTTGCAACAAGAGTACATTACTTTCTTGCATCGTGGTCATACAGGAATAGAATCTAAAAAAGAAGGGTGAGAGGACTTGTATTTTAGCCTTCTGTGTCACAAAACATTGAGGGAGCACTTTCATCTTGTTCAATATGTAATAGTAGAGAGCCTCATCAACAGAAAGAACCCCTTCAGCTTAACCAGATTCTGGAACTACATTGGTTGACACTAGCCACAGACATCTTTGAGTGGAATGGTCAACATTATTTGGTGTTAGTGAATTCTTACACCAATTGATTCGAGATTGACCTACTTCCCAACTTAGCATCCAGTACAGTCATTACAAAGATGAAGCATCATTTTGCTTTTCATAGGAGTCCGCACAAAGTTATTTCTGACAATGGCACGCAGTTTACAAGCCAACAGTTCAAATGATTTGCTGAAGAATGGTACTTTACCCATGTCACAAGTAGTCCAGAGTACCTGCAGTCAAATGATTTGGCAGAACGTGCATTGCAAAGTGCAAAACAGTTACTAGAGAAGCCAAAACGAGACAATATTGATATTTTCCTGAATCTCTCGAATGTTCCTCATGATGCATATCTTGGTTTACCTGCTTAGAGACTTCTGTTGGGACAAACCAGAACCACATTACCAATCAGTAGTCAATTGTTGGTTCCATGTTTCAAGAACAACAGATCAGTGAAAGCCAATCTATTGAAGAAACACCTATCTCAGAAGTCCTACTACAATAAGACTAGCAAACTGCTCAATCCATTACGAGAGGGAGAAGTGGTAAGGATGTAAACGTCCAGAGGTTATGATCAGACTGGTGTCATGAAGAATATTGGTCCAGAGCCGAGATTGTAAATTACAGAATCAGAGGGAGCAACTTTGAGGCCAAATTGGAAGCATTTAAGACCAATGTCTGAGCCTATACCACAGCACATAGCCTGTGAGAAGGATTCTTTATCTCAGAGTAAGTTGTTAGGTGTTCCAGTTCCTGAGGAATTTCCAGAGGACATTCCTGTTCCTATGATGAATCCAGAAGTTCCTGATACGAGTTGTGTACTGCAGACTGTCCCTGTTGCTAAATTTGGTCCCAAATGTTATGTTACGAGCTATGGTTGAATCTCTAAACCCTGTAGCAGATATGAAGCAGCTTGGACATGAACATTGCGTTTTGTTTCTAATATACATAGTAATGCATGTCTAGCTCTGATATAGCTTTGCATAAAGGGCAATCTTTTTAAGAGGGAGTATGTAGATCAGTACGTAGATCAGTACATGTGTCTATACCTTTAAGAAGCTATCCAAGGGATTGCACAAGTGTATAAATTCTGAACACATGTGAGCCTGGCTGCCATTTTGTAGTAAGCTGTTGAGATGTAAGCATGTATGTATGTAAGCTCTGTTCGTATTTAATGATGCTGCTGTCCATCCGGATGTGTTTGTATGTATTAAAGCATCTGAGTGAAACTCCAAGCCTTCTTATTATATATATTACAGACGAACGAGCAACAAATACAGACAGTACAATTTGTCCCTGATGTAAATGAGATCCAGTAAAGAGACACACTGCAATAAAATTATGAAAAACTCTCGTATGAACCATTACCATTAACACTGGTGCATATGCTAGAATCACAGTGCTACATGAAAGGGATATATTTTCCCATAGAGCATGCAAAATGCTATGACGAAAAGTAGATACATGCCACACCCTTACAGCACTGCCACCTCACTGGTACACATTGACCATCAATATGATAGAAATGCTAACATGGGCAGGAATCTACAGAGAAAGTATGGTTCTGTGGTCAGCTATGACCATACCATTCTGCAGCATGGATATTACTGAAAGATATATATATATACATATATATATATATATACATATATATATATATATATATATATATATATATATATATATATTTATTTATATAGATGGGTCTACTTTTTATTGTGAAAGGTCATATAACCGAAACCCTTATTGCCAAGATGAGTTTGCCAAAAATCCATGTATTCGAAAACTGAAATCAACGAAATACATAAAACCGAAAACACTTCCCTTGATACCACTGACCAATTTATACAGCTACCTTAAAAAAAATAAACAAAAACATTTAACTCAAACTACACTGGAATCACAAACTGCCACTAGTAACTCTTCATATGAGTCCACAAATCCTTAAAGAACTATTACTATAAAAATACACTGTGTTCTGTTCATGCACTGCATTTTCTCTATGAAAAACATACATCACAAACCAGTTTGGACTACAATACACATACCCTAATTAATTCACAGGAAAAATAAAAACCTTGTGTAAATAAGTCACTAGAATTGCTTTTATTGTTTTTTAACATCATTTTAGTAGGGGGACAAGCACTCCTATACCCCCATGTGGTGAGCTCTGCCCTCACCCCCCACAAATTAAATATGCTAACTCCAACATCACACTACCTTAGGGAAAAGAACATTTTTACATCTATAGCACTAATGCTGTGAATGACTATATGTCAGTACCTGGTGTTTGGTTTTCTGTAATTCGTTTTTTTCAGTTTTCGAATATATGAACTTTCGGCAAACCCATCTCAGCAATATAGGTTTTAGTTATATGTGCTTTCGCTCATTCAAAGTAGATATATATATATATATATATATATATATATATCTATATATGGGTATATATTAGAACATCTAAGTTTCAAAACTTCAAATGTTCTAATATCAACCCCTATTCAGCGAAAGCTGAAAACATCGAACATACAGAACAGCAAATTTTTTCCTATGGAAAAAATTTGCTGTTCCAAAACACATACATACAACACAAGCACACCAAACAAACAGAAATCCACACACATATACCTAAAATATTACACCTAACCGTACACTAAACTATACACACACCACTAACTATCCACTTGCCTTAACCCAAACCCTAACCCTAAGGTCCATCACTATCACACACTCACCTCACCCGCGCCCTAACCATGACTCACCTACCCCGCCCTAACCATCACGTCCACACAATCGCACACTTACCTGACCCGTGCCCTAACCCTAACTCACCTAACCTGCCCTAACACTCATGTACACACAATCGCACACATACCTGACCCGCACCCTAATCCTAACTAACCTAACTCGCACTCAATCGACCCATAACTTTCCACCACAGCGCTAAAAATACCGAAGCAACAGAAATGGACAATCAAATTCTTTCCCTAGGAAAAAAAATTGGTTTTCTGTTGCTTCGATATTTTCAGATTTTGCTGAATAGGGGTCGATATTAGAACATTCAAAGTTTTGAAACTTCGATGTTCTAATACAGACCCATATATATATATATATATATATATATATATATATATATATATATATATATATATATATATATATATATATATATATATATATATATATATATATATATATATATATATATATTTGTATATATATATATATATATATATATATATATATATATATATATATATATATATATAGTGTCACTGTACTCAAGTAGGCATCAGTAAAAATCATTTCTAGTGTAAGGCACACTTCTATTTTACATATAGTGGCTATGTATTGTGACATATGTGTCAATGCATAGCTGTAGTCAGCACTTTGTCCATGTGATGTGCTACTGTACACATTGTCAGATATATGTATGGCACTCCACTGCAGACATCAGATTACATGCCATACTTTGTACACATGCTCCACAAAGGCATTGTACACTAAGTATTCTGTACACAACTAGTCACATTCCAGCATCTGTATCAATTGCATGTATGGTATAGACCAACATAGACTTGTACTCCCCAGATATAGTCATCCTGACAGAAACCTGGCTTTACCAGTGAGCAAATACTCCCTACAGGTTACGGCATACTAAGAGTAAACCGGCTAAACAAAAAAGGAGGTGGTGTAGCTATAATATTTAAACAGCATCTAAACATCCAGATCTTAAAATCATCAGCTCCACAAATAGGCAATGAAGAAATAATATATACCAACCTCAAAATTAACCAAAACAAAACCATCAACATAATTTTATGCTACTTCCCACCTGGCCAAAACATCCCTCCACTAGAAAACCTCCTCAGCTGATCTACCCACCATCTCCCCCAAGAAACTATCATCTTAGGTGATTTCAATATTGACTGGCAATCCTGTTCTGGCAACAATCCAACCCATCATGTACACCTTCATGGCTTCACCCAACTGGTCCAGTCACCAACCAGGATAAATAAAAACTCCAGCAAGCACACTACCTTGGAGTGGATACTAGTCAGTAAGAGCCCCCAGTCATATATAACGGGCTGCTTATCAGATAACCTCAGTGATCACTCCCCAACATTCCTACTCAAAAAATACCTATACCAAGCTAAACCTGTCATCTACCATCAAATACGTAAAAAACTAAACTTTAACCCACTCACATTCATCTCATCCCTCAAAGAATGTAACTGGCATCCTCTAAAGTACCTTAGTCTAGATGACACAGTTGAATTTTTTAATACTACCTTCCTGAACATCCTTAATTACCATGCCCCCATAAGATTTTCCAGAAACAAAGCACAACCCTCCCCATGGCTTCAGAAAACCACTAAGTCAGAAATGAAAAACAGGGATAAAGCCTGGGAGCACTGGCAGAAAACCAAAACCCCCTCAGCTAGACAGAAATTCCTAGAACTATGCAATAGAGTCAAAAAGCTAATAAAACAGGACACATTCCAATACTATTAGTCTGCCCTAGACTCCGCACAACACAGCCCCAAACAATTCTGGTCCTCCATAAACTCCATCCTCCACCCAGGTAAAGTCAGTACCCTTCCTCCTAACATCCCTCACTCCTCAGAAAATGTTGCTACCTCATTCAACACACACTTCACCCAAAACATACTATCACTAGCTAAACAACACAACCCCCCTCCCCTCCAATCCACACCTTCAACTAGTAATCTCCCCACTGCCTTCTCTTTTTCTCCTGTACCTACCTCCAACATAAAAAAACTCTTAACTAAACTTAAACCCACCAAATTAGCAGCAGCCAACTTCCCAAGTGAATACCTAAAAATCACAGCTGATGCTCTGGCCTACCCAGTAACCATCTTGATTAACCAATCTCTGTCAGAAAGTTACGTTCCCACACTGTGGAAAGTATCACATATAATTCCCCTCCACAAAGGCGGAGCCTCCGCAGAACTAACCAATTACAGCCCCATAGCTATTCTCTCTCCACTCTCCAAAATACTAGAGAGATGCATACACTCTCAGGTCTCAGACTACCTCCTTACTAACAACCTCCTTTCCAGTACTCAGTATGGTTTCCGACCAAACCATAGCACCACCACTGCCTTACTCTCCTTTACTAACACTATCCTTCAGCATAAAAACAATGGCTATCTCTCCTCTGCTACTTTCCTAGACCTATCTAAAGCATCTGACATGGTCCCGCACAAACAACTTATCTCTGTCCTCAATAACCTATCCTTCTCACAATCAGTCACCAACTGGTTTCAGAGTTACCTGTCTGACCACCAACAATCCATTGTATGGCAGAATGACATATCTCCCCAACTATCTGTCTCCACTGGAGTTCCCCAAGAATCCATCCTTGGACCCCTACTCTTTGTTTACACCAATAATCTAGCCTCTGCCACCAAACATGGCACACTCATACAATACGCAGATGACTCGACCATCATCTGCTCAGCCCAGTCCCTACCCAAACTGCAAAAAGTCACACAGGAAGCCTTTTCCTCTGTTGAAACCTGGTTATCCGATGCCCAATTAATACTCAACCCAAACAAAACTAAACTACTCATCTTCCAACCCACCAGACATACTCAAAACAACTCTCACTTTAACATCACAGCAAAAGACAACACCACTATATACCCAACTGAACACACCAAATTGCTAGGAGTGGAAATAGGCAATAAACTAAAATTTAACATTCACATATCCATGAACATAAAAAAAGTCCACAAAAAACTAGGAGCGTTATACAGAAAAAAGCAATTTCTCACCAATGCAGCAAAGATTTCAATAGCAAATTCCCGCCTTATCTCCACCCTACTTTATGCCTCTCCAATATATACCAACCTAAGGCAATGTGATCTAAACAAGCTAGAGACCTGCTACAACAAAATCACCAAATTTGCCACAGGGGCATCCTACCGTAGTCACCACTGTCTCTCACTTGCTGAACTGGGCTGGCTTGAACTCCCTCACCTCCTTCAGTGGTATCAACTCTCACTCGCCCACAAACTAGTAAACCATCCACTAAATGTCCCATCCCTCCAGAATCTACTCCAACCCTATCGCACCACCAGACCACTAAGATCCAGCAACAAAAATCACTTGCAGATCACTAAAGCCAATAGCTCTGCTGGTGAAGCACTATTCTCTTGCGCCATAGCCAAATTATTGAACTCACTCCCACCCACAATTACCTCCATACCATCATGCACCCACTTCAAAACTTTACTAAAAGGGCACCTAAAAACATGCTGGCTATGCCCTTGCAACTCCCACTCTAATATCACCCACCCCATCCAACCACTACCTTTCTTTCCATTCCACTAACTACCTTGATTAGAGCAAGCTCAGATGCTCATAGGTTCATAGGTTCATAGGTTGATACTAGGCTATCTGCCCTAGGGCATTTATAAGCCTAGCCAGAGTGTGTTTGGCTTTCGCCACCCTTTTAGATTAGTTGACTGTGCCTCTTTATAGTAGGTCACAGAAGATAGCCCTTTTAAGGTTAGTTTACTGTGCCTCTGTCTAGTAGGGACACAGAAGAGATCCCAGGGGTAAACCTATGATCTCCCATCCACTCGTCAAGATTTCTCTTGAAGAGGGTCATTGAGGGGCTCTGCCTAACATGGATTGGGATTTTGTTCCAGAGTGAGGGGAGCCTCTGGGATATGAATCTGAACCTCCAGCATGTCCTATTTATTTCTGTGCTGAGGTTTAAGTCCCTGGAGCATGTAGCTCTAAGGCATTTAGATTTCCTGAGGTGGAGCATGTCCATTAATTCTGGTTTGGACATGGCTTTATACGTCAGGCACAGGTCGCCTCTGAGTGGGTGGTAAGCAACTGAGTAAAGCTGGAGTTTCTTTAGCCTAACTGCGTAGGGCATCTGTTTGAGTCCCTTGATCCTCTTGGTTAGGTATTTTTGTGGTCTTTCCAGTTTCTGCAGGTGTCGGGTAAGCTACATCCCAAATGGGGCATTGTATTCAATTATGGGCCTGATGAGTGATGAGTAGAGGGGCACAATGACGTCTCTTGATCTAGATGTGAACCCTTTCATGACAAGGTGGGCTATATAGAAGGTCTTTCTAACCACTTTGGCAATGTGATTGTCAAAGGAGAGATTGCTATCTACTTGGGTCCCCAAATCCCTAATTACTTCTTCCATACTTAATGGATTACCCACCTATGTGGTAATTTGTGGGCACTTTACTTTGTTTTTCCCAAAGGGGATGACTATGCACTTTTTGGCATTTAGCTTTAGGCCATGGCTCTGGCACCAATTATCCGTCTCTGTGAGACCCTTTTGGAGGATACTTGTGTCAGACGGCGAGTCGATTATGGCACCCAGTTTGCAGTCATCTGCGAACTTGGTCAGCCATAATCCTCCAGTGTTAGCCTGTACCTCAGAGAAATATATATACTGAACAAGAGAGGTCCCAGGACTGAGCCTTGTGGGATGCCACTTCTAACTGGTTTAGAGTCTGACATGGAACCTGCAATTCTGACCATGTAGGTTCTATCCCTGAGCCAGTTTGCAACCCATCTTGTGACATAGGGGTTGATATTTAAGCTGGTGAGCTTATTTATGATGCCCAAGTGGGGTATTGTGTTGAAGGCTTTGCAAGGTCCAGGTAGGCTGTGTGGACTACCTTCCCTTCATCTATGGCCTTGGTGACTGTTTCAAAGAAGTTGACCAGGTTCAAGAGGCAAGATCTGCCCTTAACAAAGCCGAATTGGGTAGGATCCAGTGTTTGGAGGTTCCCAATGTCTTTGTTTATGAGTTCCATGATGATACGCTCCATAGCTTTGCAGACCAGACAAGTCAGGCTTATAGGGCGATAGTTTCCGGGGTCTGTTGTGGCACCACCTTTGTGGAGTGGGACCACTGTTGCTGTACGCCATTCCTTGGGTACATATCCTGTAGTAAGGCTGAGATTGAACAGTGACTTTATGTAAGGGTTCAGTTCTTCTTGGAGCTCATGTAAGACGCAGCCCGGGACACTGTCTGGTCCCATTGATGCTGTGTTTTTTGCTTTGGAGAGGGCATCTCTCACCTATGCATCTGTGATGTAAGGGAGGCTACACTCTGTTGGGATAGACATTTGCTCTTTTGGGGGGGGGGAGAAGTTTGCACTGAACCTGTCTGCCAGGATGCTAGCAATGTCTGTGGGTTCAGTGTATTTTTTGTTATTTTGCACTAACTCAGAGCATATCTGGGAGTTGCCACCCAGGTTCCTGACATAACTAAAGAAGGCATTGTGATTATCTTTAGCATCTTGTGTAATTTTTCTTTCGAAGCTGGCCTTAGATAATTTTATGAGGGATCGTAATTTCTTGCTAGTACTGATCAGAGATGCCTTCCCTTTTTGGGATTTTGCTCTATCATGTTGTAGCTTCCTCCTTCTGTTGTATAGCTTATTTATGGCTGGGGTCCACTAGACAGGTCTCCTGCCTTTGGAGGAGTAAGTCTTGGTTTTATTTGGGATAGCACGATCCATGCATTCCTGTAGGTGTCCATTGGATGCGTTTGTAAAGGATTCTGTGGTTTGGGACGTACTTTCCACTGGCCGGGCTTTGAAGGATTCCACCTCAGTTTTGAGAAGTGTGAAATTTGCTTTTGAGAAGTTCTTCACCGTGGTTTCCTTGGCTGGGGGTGGGTGTTATGACTATGTCTCCAGTTATAGCCAGCTTACTATTCATCACGATGATGAGAAATTTATCTTGAGAGAGATGCTTAAGAGGTGAATCCTGGCATTCATGTTAAGAATATATAACAACCTGGTTATGACTAGGACTCAATCACAATTCTTTGCAGAGAGCAAAAGTTAACAGGACAAAATGTTTTGCATTAATATGCATTTTCTGAACAATAAGTATAAAACTCTTATGTTTGTTATTACCGACTGACTGTAATCCTCAATAATTTATCAGAAAAATCAAATAATTTACAAGGAAAAAAGGGAGAGAAAAATCATTAAGAGACCAGTTCAGGGACAATTGAGAGATATGTACAACAAACAGCTGTTTTACCCTCTGCCATGGTTCTCTGCTAAATAATTGTTACTCATATATATATATATATATATATATATATATATATATATATATATATATATATATATATATATATCTATAGGCAGCACGAGATGCCTTCGGAGTACAGTCTGCATGCTCTTTATATCCTCCCTGTATCCACATGGGTTTTTTTTAGGTGCTTCCCTCCAGCCACCCAAGGACTTTGTGTACGTTGACTGGTGATCCTTAAAACTGTCACTATGTTTGTCTGTGTATAGCATGTTTATTCATTCTGAAACAGACTGACACTACATTCAGAATAAGTTTCAGTGCTTTGCACTATACTGTAGCTGGGAAAGGCTCTCATGTCTGAGGATATATGCACTAATGGCCAGCGTCACCATATTTCTCCCAGGATGAGAATCTCAAAAATAAATTTTTCATATGTAAGAGCAAAACAAGTCTTTGCCTGAGACTCTCATGTGCTGTTTTGCGGAGTAAGAGTTTCTTCCTACTCTAATTCTATACAACCATGAAGACAAGGCAATGTGATCTAAACAAGCTAGAGACCTGCTACAACAAAATCACCAAATTTGCCACAGGGCATCCTACCGTAGTCACCACTGTCTCTCACTTGCTGAACTGGGCTGGCTTGAACTCCCTCACCTCCTTCAGTGCTACCAACTCTCACCGCCCACAAACTAGTAAACCATCCACTAAATGTCCCATCCCTCCAGAATCTACTCCAACCCTATCGCACCACCAGACCACTAAGATCCAGCAACAAAAATCACTTGCAGATCACTAAAGCCAATAGCTCTGCTGGTGAAGCACTATTCTCTTGCGCCATAGCCAAATTATTGAACTCACTCCCACCCACAATTACCTCCATACCATCATGCACCCACTTCAAAACTTTACTAAAAGGGCACCTAAAAACATGCTGGCTATGCCCTTGCAACTCCCACTCTAATATCACCCACCCCATCCAACCACTACCTTTCTTTCCATTCCACTAACTACCTTGATTAGAGCAAGCTCAGATGCTCATAGGTTCATAGGTTCATAGGTTGATACTAGGCTATCTGCCCTAGGGCATTTATAAGCCTAGCCAGAGTGTGTTTGGCTTTCGCCACCCTTTTAGATTAGTTGAGTGTGCCTCTGTATAGTAGGTCAAAGAAGATAGCCCTTTAAGGTTAGTTTACTGTGCCTCTGTCTAGTAGGGACACAGAAGAGATCCCAGGGGTAAACCTATGATCTCCCATCCACTCGTCAAGATTTCTCTTGAAGAGGGTCATTGAGGGGCTCTGCCTAACATGGATTGGGATTTTGTTCCAGAGTGAGGGGAGCCTCTGGGATATGAATCTGAACCTCCAGCATGTCCTATTTATTTCTGTGCTGAGGTTTAAGTCCCTGGAGCATGTAGCTCTAAGGCATTTAGATTTCCTGAGGTGGAGCATGTCCATTAATTCTGGTTTGGACATGGCTTTATACGTCAGGCACAGGTCGCCTCTGAGTGGGTGGTAAGCAACTGAGTAAAGCTGGAGTTTCTTTAGCCTAACTGCGTAGGGCATCTGTTTGAGTCCCTTGATCCTCTTGGTTAGGTATTTTTGTGGTCTTTCCAGTTTCTGCAGGTGTCGGGTAAGCTACATCCCAAATGGGGCATTGTATTCAATTATGGGCCTGATGAGTGATGAGTAGAGGGGCACAATGGCGTCTCCTGATCTAGATGTGAACCCTTTCATGACAAGGTGGGCTATATAGAAGGTCTTTCTAACCACTTTGGCAATGTGATTGTCAAAGGAGAGATTGCTATCTACTTGGGTCCCCAAATCCCTAATTACTTCTTGCATACTTAATGGATTACCCACCTATGTGGTAATTTGTGGGCACTTTACTTTGTTTTTCCCAAAGGGATGACTATGCACTTTTTGGCATTTAGCTTTAGGCCATGGCTCTGGCACCATTATCCGTCTCTGTGAGACCCTTTTGGAGGATACTTGTGTCAGGCTTAGTCGATTATGGCACCCAGTTTGCAGTCATCTGCGAACTTGGTCAGCCATAATCCTCCAGTGTTAGCCTGTACCTCAGAGAAATATATATACTGAACAAGAGAGGTCCCAGGACTGAGCCTTGTGGGATGCCACTTCTAACTGGTTTAGAGTCTGACATGGAACCTGCAATTCTGACCATGTAGGTTCTATCCCTGAGCCAGTTTGCAACCCATCTTGTGACATAGGGGTTGATATTTAAGCTGGTGAGCTTATTTATGATGCCCAAGTGGGGTATTGTGTTGAAGGCTTTTGCAAGGTCCAGGTAGGCTGTGTGGACTACCTTCCCTTCATCTATGGCCTTGGTGACTGTTTCAAAGAAGTTGACCA